>NW_027618174.1:0-83000 GCF_964187855.1 Myxine glutinosa | reverse complement strand
AAAAGTGGATTTTCAACACTATCACAAGTGCAAAAAGTGTTTTTTCCACACTAATACAAGTGCAAAAGTGGTTTCCTGCACCAACACAAGTGCAAAAAGTGGTTTTTCAACACTAACACAAGTGCAAAAAGTGGTTTTTCAACACTAACACAAGTGCGAAAAGTGGTTTTTCCACACTAATACAAGTGCAAAAGTGGTTTCCTGCACCAACACAAGTGCGAAAAGTGGTTTTTCAACACTAACGCAAGGGCCAAAAGTGGTTTTTCAACACTATCACAAGTGCAAAAAGTGTTTTTTCCACACTAATACAAGTGCAAAAGTGGTTTCCTGCACCAACACAAGTGCGAAAAGTGGTTTTTCAACACTAACACAAGTGCGAAAAGTGGTTTTTCAACACTAACACAAGTGCGAAAAGTGGTTTTTCAACAATAACACCAGTGCAAAAAGTGTTTTTTCCACACTAATACAAGTGCAAAAGTGGTTTCCTGCACCAACACAAGTGCGAAAAGTGGTTTTTCAACACTAACACAAGTGCGAAAAGTGGTTTTTCAACACTATCACAAGTGCAAAAAGTGTTTTTTCCAAACTAATACAAGTGCAAAAGTGGTTTCCTGCACCAACACAAGTGCGAAAAGTGGTTTTTCAACACTAACACAAGTGCGAAAAGTGGTTTTTCCACACTAATACAAGTGCAAAAGTGGTTTCCTGCACCAACACAAGTGCGAAAAGAGGTTTTTCAACACTAACTCAAGTGCAAAAAGTGGTTTCCTGCACCAACACAAGTGCGAAAAGTGGTTTTTCAACACTAACACAAGTGCGAAAAGTGGTTTTTCAACACTAACACAAATGCGAAAAGTGGTTTTTCAACACTATCACAAGTGCAAAAAGTGTTTTTTCCACACTAATACAAGTGCAAAAGTGGTTTCCTGCACCAACACAAGTGCGAAAAGTGGTTTTTCAATACTAACACAAGTGCGAAAAGTGGTTTTTCAACACTAACACAAGTGCGAAAAGTGGTTTTTCCACACTAATACAAGTGCAAAAGTGGTTTCCTGCACCAACACAAGTGCGAAAAGTGGTTTTTCAACACTAACACAAGTGTGAAAAGTGGTTTTTCAACACTAATACAAGTGCAAAAGTGGTTTCCTGCACAAACACAAGTGCGAAAAGTGGTTTTTCAACACTAACACAAGTGCGAAAAGTGGTTTTTCAACACTAACACAAGTGCGAAAAGTGGTTTTCCAACACTATCACAAGTGCAAAAAGTGTTTTTTCCACACTAATACAAATGCAAAAGTGGTTTCCTGCACCAACACAAGTGCGAAAAGTGGTTTTTCAACACTAACACAAGTGCGAAAAGTGGTTTTTCAACACTAACACAAGTGCGAAAAGTGGTTTTTCAACACTAACACAAGTGCGAAAAGTGGTTTTTCAACACTAACACAAGTGCGAAAAGTGGTTTTTCAACACTAACACAAGTGCGAAAAGTGTTTTTTCCACACTAATACAAGTGCAAAAGTGGTTTCCTGCACCAACACAAGTGCGAAAAGTGCTTTTTCAACACTAACACAAGTGCGAAAAGTGGTTTTTCAACACTAACACAAGTGCAAAAAGTGTTTTTTCCACACTACTACAAGTGCAAAAGTGGTTTCCTGCACCAACACAAGTGCGAAAAGTGGTTTTTCCAAACTATCGCAAGTGCAAAAAGTGTTTTTCCCACATTAATACAAGTGCAAAAGTGGTTTCCTGCACCAACACAAGTGCGAAAAGTGGTTTTTCAACACTAACACAAGTGCGAAAAGTGGTTTTTCAACACTAACCCAAGTGCGAAAAGTGGTTTTTCAACACTATCACAAGTGCAAAAAGTGTTTTTTCAACACTAATACAAGTGCAAAAGTGGTTTCCTGCACCAACACAAGTGCGAAAAGTGTTTTTTCAACACTAACACAAGTGCGAAAAGTGGTTTTTCAACACTAACATAAGTGCGAAAAGTGGGTTTTCCACACTAATACAAGTGCAAAAGTGGTTTTTCAACACTAACACAAGTGCAAAAAGTGGTTTTTCAACACTATCACAAGTGCAAAAAGTGTTTTTTCCACACTAATACAAGTGCAAAAGTGGTTTCCTGCACCAACACAAGTGCGAAAAGTGGTTTTTCAACACTAACACAAGTGCGAAAAGTGGTTTTTCAACACTAACACAGGTGCGAAAAGTGTTTTTTCCACACTAATACAAGTGCAAAAGTGGTTTCCTGCACCAACACAAGTGCGAAAAGTGGTTTTTCAACACTAACCCAAGTGCGAAAAGTGGTTTTTCAACACTATCACAAGTGCAAAAAGTGTTTTTTCCACACTAATACAAGTGCAAAAGTGGTTTCCTGCACCAACACAAGTGCGAAAAGTGGTTTTTCAACACTAACACAAGTGCGAAAAGTGGTTTTTCAACACTAACACAAGTGCAAATAGTGGTTTTTCAACACTATCACAAGTGCAAAAAGTGTTTTTTCCACACTAATACAAGTGCAAAAGTGGTTTCCTGCACCAACACAAGTGCGAAAAGTGCTTTTTCAACACTAACACAAGTGCGAAAAGTGGTTTTTCAACACTAACACAAGTGCAAAAAGTGTTTTTTCCACACTAATACAAGTGCAAAAGTGGTTTCCTGCACCAACACAAGTGCGAAAAGTGGTTTTTCCACACTATCGCAAGTGCAAAAAGTGTTTTTCCCACACTAATACAAGTGCAAAAGTGGTTTCCTGCACCAACACAAGTGCGAAAAGTGGTTTTTCAACACTAACACAAGTGCGAAAAGTGGTTTTTCAACACTAACACAAGTGCAAAAAGTGGTTTTTCAACACTATCACAAGTGCAAAAAGTGTTTTTTCCACACTAATACAAGTGCAAAAGTGGTTTCCTGCACCAACACAAGTGCGAAAAGTGGTTTTTCAACACTAACACAAGTGCGAAAAGTGGTTTTTCAACACTAACACGGGTGCGAAAAGTGTTTTTTCCAAACTAATACAAGTGCAAAAGTGGTTTCCTGCACCAACACAAGTGCGAAAAGTGGTTTTTCAACACTAACAAAAGTGCGAAAAGTGGTTTTTCCACACTAATACAAGTGCAAAAGTGGTTTCCTGCACCAACACAAGTGCGAAAAGAGGTTTTTCAACACTAACACAAGTGCAAAAAGTGGTTTCCTGCACCAACACAAGTGCGAAAAGTGGTTTTTCAACACTAACACAAGTGCGAAAAGTGGTTTTTCAACACTAACACAAATGCGAAAAGTGGTTTTTCAACACTATCACAAGTGCAAAAAGTGTTTTTTCCACACTAATACAAGTGCAAAAGTGGTTTCCTGCACCAACACAAGTGCGAAAAGTGGTTTTTCAACACTAACACAAGTGCGAAAAGTAGTTTTTCAACACTAACACAAGTGCAAAAAGTGGCTTTTCCACACTAATACAAGTGCAAAAGTGGTTTCCTGCACCAACACAAGTGCGAAAAGTGGTTTTTCAATACTAACACAAGTGCGAAAAGTGGTTTTTCAACACTAACACAAGTGCGAAAAGTGGTTTTTCCACACTAATACAAGTGCAAAAGTGGTTTCCTGCACCAACACAAGTGCGAAAAGTGGTTTTTCAACACTAACACAAGTGCGAAAAGTGGTTTTTCAACACTAATACAAGTGCAAAAGTGGTTTCCTGCACAAACATAAGTGCGAAAAGTGGTTTTTCAACACTAACACAAGTGCGAAAAGTGGTTTTTCAACACTAACACAAGTGCGAAAAGTGGTTTTCCAACACTATCACAAGTGCAAAAAGTGTTTTTTCCACACTAATACAAATGCAAAAGTGGTTTCCTGCACCAACACAAGTGCGAAAAGTGGTTTTTCAACACTAACACAAGTGCGAAAAGTGGTTTTTCAACACTAACACAAGTGCGAAAAGTGGTTTTTCAACACTAACACAAGTGCGAAAAGTGGTTTTTCAACACTAACACAAGTGCGAAAAGTGGTTTTTCAACACTAACACAAGTGCAAAAAGTGTTTTTTCCACACTAATACAAGTGCAAAAGTGGTTTCCTGCACCAACACAAGTGCGAAAAGTGCTTTTTCAACACTAACATAAGTGCGAAAAGTGGTTTTTCAACACTAACACAAGTGCAAAAAGTGTTTTTTCCACACTAATACAAGTGCAAAAGTGGTTTCCTGCACCAACACAAGTGCGAAAAGTGGTTTTTCCACACTATCGCAAGTGCAAAAAGTGTTTTTCCCACACTAATACAAGTGCAAAAGTGGTTTCCTGCACCAACACAAGTGCGAAAAGTGGTTTTTCAACACTAACACAAGTGCGAAAAGTGGTTTTTCAACACTAACCCAAGTGCGAAAAGTGGTTTTTCAACACTATCACAAGTGCAAAAAGTGTTTTTTCAACACTAATACAAGTGCAAAAGTGGTTTCCTGCACCAACACAAGTGCGAAAAGTGGTTTTTCAACACTAACACAAGTGCGAAAAGTGGGTTTTCCACACTAACACAAGTGCAAAAAGTGGTTTTTCAACACTATCACAAGTGCAAAAAGTGTTTTTTCCACACTAATACAAGTGCAAAAGTGGTTTCCTGCACCAACACAAGTGCGAAAAGTGGTTTTTCAACACTAACACAAGTGCGAAAAGTGGTTTTTCAACACTAACACAGGTGCGAAAAGTGTTTTTTCCACACTAATACAAGTGCAAAAGTGGTTTCCTGCACCAACACAAGTGCGAAAAGTGGTTTTTCAACACTAACACAAGTGCGAAAAGTGGTTTTTCAACACTATCACAAGTGCAAAAAGTGTTTTTTCCACACTAATACAAGTGCAAAAGTGGTTTCCTGCACCAACACAAGTGCGAAAAGTGGTTTTTCAACACTAACACAAGTGCGAAAAGTGGTTTTTCAACACTAACACAAGTGCAAAAAGTGGTTTTTCAACACTATCACAAGTGCAAAAAGTGTTTTTTCCACACTAATACAAGTGCAAAAGTGGTTTCCTGCACCAACACAAGTGCGAAAAGTGGTTTTTCAACACTAACACAAGTGTGAAAAGTGGTTTTTCAACACTAATACAAGTGCAAAAGTGGTTTCCTGCACAAACACAAGTGCGAAAAGTGGTTTTTCAACACTAACACAAGTGCGAAAAGTGGTTTTTAAACACTAACACAAGTGCGAAAAGTGGTTTTCCAACACTATCACAAGTGCAAAAAGTGTTTTTTCCACACTAATACAAATGCAAAAGTGGTTTCCTGCACCAACACAAGTGCGAAAAGTGGTTTTTCAACACTAACACAAGTGCGAAAAGTGGTTTTTCAACACTAACACAAGTGCGAAAAGTGGTTTTTCAACACTAACACAAGTGCGAAAAGTGGTTTTTCAACACTAACACAAGTGCGAAAAGTGGTTTTTCAACACTAACACAAGTGCGAAAAGTGTTTTTTCCACACTAATACAAGTGCAAAAGTGGTTTCCTGCACCAACACAAGTGCGAAAAGTGCTTTTTCAACACTAACACAAGTGCGAAAAGTGGTTTTTCAACACTAACACAAGTGCAAAAAGTGTTTTTTCCACACTAATACAAGTGCAAAAGTGGTTTCCTGCACCAACACAAGTGCGAAAAGTGGTTTTTCCAAACTATCGCAAGTGCAAAAAGTGTTTTTCCCACATTAATACAAGTGCAAAAGTGGTTTCCTGCACCAACACAAGTGCGAAAAGTGGTTTTTCAACACTAACACAAGTGCGAAAAGTGGTTTTTCAACACTAACCCAAGTGCGAAAAGTGGTTTTTCAACACTATCACAAGTGCAAAAAGTGTTTTTTCAACACTAATACAAGTGCAAAAGTGGTTTCCTGCACCAACACAAGTGCGAAAAGTGGTTTTTCAACACTAACACAAGTGCGAAAAGTGGTTTTTCAACACTAACATAAGTGCGAAAAGTGGGTTTTCCACACTAATACAAGTGCAAAAGTGGTTTTTCAACACTAACACAAGTGCAAAAAGTGGTTTTTCAACACTATCACAAGTGCAAAAAGTGTTTTTTCCACACTAATACAAGTGCAAAAGTGGTTTCCTGCACCAACACAAGTGCGAAAAGTGGTTTTTCAACACTAACACAAGTGCGAAAAGTGGTTTTTCAACACTAACACAGGTGCGAAAAGTGTTTTTTCCACACTAATACAAGTGCAAAAGTGGTTTCCTGCACCAACACAAGTGCGAAAAGTGGTTTTTCAACACTAACCCAAGTGCGAAAAGTGGTTTTTCAACACTATCACAAGTGCAAAAAGTGTTTTTTCCACACTAATACAAGTGCAAAAGTGGTTTCCTGCACCAACACAAGTGCGAAAAGTGGTTTTTCAACACTAACACAAGTGCGAAAAGTGGTTTTTCAACACTAACACAAGTGCAAAAAGTGGTTTTTCAACACTATCACAAGTGCAAAAAGTGTTTTTTCCACACTAATACAAGTGCAAAAGTGGTTTCCTGCACCAACACAAGTGCGAAAAGTGCTTTTTCAACACTAACACAAGTGCGAAAAGTGGTTTTTCAACACTAACACAAGTGCAAAAAGTGTTTTTTCCACACTAATACAAGTGCAAAAGTGGTTTCCTGCACCAACACAAGTGCGAAAAGTGGTTTTTCCACACTATCGCAAGTGCAAAAAGTGTTTTTCCCACACTAATACAAGTGCAAAAGTGGTTTCCTGCACCAACACAAGTGCGAAAAGTGGTTTTTCAACACTAACACAAGTGCGAAAAGTGGTTTTTCAACACTAACACAAGTGCAAAAAGTGGTTTTTCAACACTATCACAAGTGCAAAAAGTGTTTTTTCCACACTAATACAAGTGCAAAAGTGGTTTCCTGCACCAACACAAGTGCGAAAAGTGGTTTTTCAACACTAACACAAGTGCGAAAAGTGGTTTTTCAACACTAACACGGGTGCGAAAAGTGTTTTTTCCAAACTAATACAAGTGCAAAAGTGGTTTCCTGCACCAACACAAGTGCGAAAAGTGGTTTTTCAACACTAACAAAAGTGCGAAAAGTGGTTTTTCCACACTAATACAAGTGCAAAAGTGGTTTCCTGCACCAACACAAGTGCGAAAAGAGGTTTTTCAACACTAACACAAGTGCAAAAAGTGGTTTCCTGCACCAACACAAGTGCGAAAAGTGGTTTTTCAACACTAACACAAGTGCGAAAAGTGGTTTTTCAACACTAACACAAATGCGAAAAGTGGTTTTTCAACACTATCACAAGTGCAAAAAGTGTTTTTTCCACACTAATACAAGTGCAAAAGTGGTTTCCTGCACCAACACAAGTGCGAAAAGTGGTTTTTCAACACTAACACAAGTGCGAAAAGTAGTTTTTCAACACTAACACAAGTGCAAAAAGTGGCTTTTCCACACTAATACAAGTGCAAAAGTGGTTTCCTGCACCAACACAAGTGCAAAAAGTGGTTTTTCAATACTAACACAAGTGCGAAAAGTGGTTTTTCAACACTAACACAAGTGCGAAAAGTGGTTTTTCCACACTAATACAAGTGCAAAAGTGGTTTCCTGCACCAACACAAGTGCGAAAAGTGGTTTTTCAACACTAACACAAGTGCGAAAAGTGGTTTTTCAACACTAATACAAGTGCAAAAGTGGTTTCCTGCACAAACACAAGTGCGAAAAGTGGTTTTTCAACACTAACACAAGTGCGAAAAGTGGTTTTTCAACACTAACACAAGTGCGAAAAGTGGTTTTCCAACACTATCACAAGTGCAAAAAGTGTTTTTTCCACACTAATACAAATGCAAAAGTGGTTTCCTGCACCAACACAAGTGCGAAAAGTGGTTTTTCAACACTAACACAAGTGCGAAAAGTGGTTTTTCAACACTAACACAAGTGCGAAAAGTGGTTTTTCAACACTAACACAAGTGCGAAAAGTGGTTTTTCAACACTAACACAAGTGCGAAAAGTGGTTTTTCAACACTAACACAAGTGCAAAAAGTGTTTTTTCCACACTAATACAAGTGCAAAAGTGGTTTCCTGCACCAACACAAGTGCGAAAAGTGCTTTTTCAACACTAACACAAGTGCGAAAAGTGGTTTTTCAACACTAACACAAGTGCAAAAAGTGTTTTTTCCACACTAATACAAGTGCAAAAGTGGTTTCCTGCACCAACACAAGTGCGAAAAGTGGTTTTTCCACACTATCGCAAGTGCAAAAAGTGTTTTTCCCACACTAATACAAGTGCAAAAGTGGTTTCCTGCACCAACACAAGTGCGAAAAGTGGTTTTTCAACACTAACACAAGTGCGAAAAGTGGTTTTTCAACACTAACCCAAGTGCGAAAAGTGGTTTTTCAACACTATCACAAGTGCAAAAAGTGTTTTTTCAACACTAATACAAGTGCAAAAGTGGTTTCCTGCACCAACACAAGTGCGAAAAGTGGTTTTTCAACACTAACACAAGTGCGAAAAGTGGTTTTTCAACACTAACACAAGTGCGAAAAGTGGGTTTTCCACACTAACACAAGTGCAAAAAGTGGTTTTTCAACACTATCACAAGTGCAAAAAGTGTTTTTTCCACACTAATACAAGTGCAAAAGTGGTTTCCTGCACCAACACAAGTGCGAAAAGTGGTTTTTCAACACTAACACAAGTGCGAAAAGTGGTTTTTCAACACTAACACAGGTGCGAAAAGTGTTTTTTCCACACTAATACAAGTGCAAAAGTGGTTTCCTGCACCAACACAAGTGCGAAAAGTGGTTTTTCAACACTAACACAAGTGCGAAAAGTGGTTTTTCAACACTATTACAAGTGCAAAAAGTGTTTTTTCCACACTAATACAAGTGCAAAAGTGGTTTCCTGCACCAACACAAGTGCGAAAAGTGGTTTTTCAACACTAACACAAGTGCGAAAAGTGGTTTTTCAAAACTAACACAAGTGCAAAAAGTGGTTTTTCAACACTATCACAAGTGCAAAAAGTGTTTTTTCCACACTAATACAAGTGCAAAAGTGGTTTCCTGCACCAACACAAGTGCGAAAAGTGGTTTTTCAACACTAACACAGGTGCAAAAAGTGGTTTTTCAACACTAACACAAGTGCGAAAAGTGTTTTTTCAACACTAACACAAGTGCGAAAAGTGGTTTTTCCACACTAATACAAGTGCAAAAGTGGTTTCCTGCACAAACACAAGTGCGAAAAGTGGTTTTTCAACACTAACACAAGTGCGAAAAGTGGTTTTTCAACACTAACACAAGTGCAAAAAGTGGTTTCCTGCACCAGCACAAGTGCGAAAAGTGGTTTTTCAACACTAACACAAATGCGAAAAGTGGTTTTTCCACACTAATACAAGTGCAAAAGTGGTTTCCTGCACAAACACAAGTGCGAAAAGTGGTTTTCCAACACTATCACAAGTGCAAAAAGTGTTTTTTCCACACTAATACAAATGCAAAAGTGGTTTCCTGCACCAGCACAAGTGCGAAAAGTGGTTTTTCAACACTAACAAGTGCGAAAAGTGGTTTTTCAACACTAACACAAGTGCGAAAAGTGGTTTTTCCACACTAATACAAGTGCAAAAGTGGTTTCCTGCACCAACACAAGTGCGAAAAGTGGTTTTTCAACACTAACACAAATGCGAAAAGTGGTTTTTCCACACTAATACAAGTGCAAAAGTGGTTTCCTGCACAAACACAAGTGCGAAAAGTGGTTTTCCAACACTATCACAAGTGCAAAAAGTGTTTTTTCCACACTAATACAAATGCAAAAGTGGTTTCCTGCACCAGCACAAGTGGTTTTTCAACACTAACAAGTGCGAAAAGTGGTTTTTCAACACTAACACAAGTGCGAAAAGTGGTTTTTCAACACTAACACAAGTGCGAAAAGTGGTTTTTCAACACTAACACAAGTGCGAAAAGTGGTTTTTCCACACTAATACAAGTGCAAAAGTGGTTTCCTGCACCAACACAAGTGCGAAAAGTGGTTTTTCAACACTAACACAAGTGCGAAAAGTGGTTTTTCAACACTAACACAAGTGCAAAAACTGTTTTTTCCACACTAATACAAGTGCAAAAGTGGTTTCCTGCACCAACACAAGTGCGAACAGTGGTTTTTCAACACTATCGCAAGTGCAAAAAGTGTTTTTCCCACACTAATACAAGTGCAAAAGTGGTTTCCTGCACCAACACAAGTGCGAAAAGTGGTTTTTCAACACTAACCCAAGTGCAAAAAGTGGTTTTTCAACACTATCACAAGTGCAAAAAGTGTTTTTTCAACACTAATACAAGTGCAAAAGTGGTTTCCTGCACCAACACAAGTGCGAAAAGTGGTTTTTCAACACTAACACAAGTGCGAAAAGTGGTTTTTCAACACTAACACAAGTGCGAAAAGTGGTTTTTCCACACTAATACAAGTGCAAAAGTGGTTTTTCAACACTAACACAAGTGCAAAAAGTGGTTTTTCAACACTATCACAAGTGCAAAAAGTGTTTTTTCCACACTAATACAAGTGCAAAAGTGGTTTCCTGCACCAACACAAGTGCGAAAAGTGGTTTTTCAACACTAACACAAGTGCGAAAAGTGGTTTTTCAACACTAACACAGGTGCGAAAAGTGTTTTTTCCACACTAATACAAGTGCAAAAGTGGTTTCCTGCACCAACACAAGTGCGAAAAGTGGTTTTTCAACACTAACACAAGTGCGAAAAGTGGTTTTTCAACACTATCACAAGTGCAAAAAGTGTTTTTTCCACACTAATACAAGTGCGAAAAGTGGTTTTTCAACACTAACACAAGTGCAAAAAGTGGTTTTTCAACACTATCACAAGTGGAAAAAGTGTTTTTTCCACACTAATACAAGTGCAAAAGTGGTTTCCTGCACCAACACAAGTGCGAAAAGTGGTTTTTCAACACTAACACAAGTGCGAAAAGTGGTTTTTCAACACTAACACAAGTGCGAAAAGTGGTTTTTCAACACTAACACAAGTGCGAAAAGTGGTTTTTCAACACTAACACAAGTGCAAAAAGTGGTTTTTCAACACTAACACAAGTGCGAAAAGTGGTTTTTCAACACTAACACAAGTGCAAAAAGTGGTTTTTCAACACTAACACAAGTGCGAAAATTGGTTTTCAACACTAACACAAGTGCGAAAAGTGGTTTTTCCACACTAATACAAGTGCAAAAGTGGTTTCCTGCAGCAACACAAGTGCGAAAAGTGGTTTTTCAACACTAACACAAGTGCAAAAAGTGGGTTTTCAACACTAACACAAGTGCGAAAATTGGTTTTCAACACTAACACAAGTGCGAAAAGTGGTTTTTCCACACTAATACAAGTGCAAAAGTGGTTTCCTGCAGCAACACAAGTGCGAAAAGTGGTTTTTCAACACTAACACAAGTGCAAAAAGTGGTTTTTCAACACTAACATAAGTGCGAAAAGTGGTTTTTCAACACTATCACAAGTGCAAAAAGTTGTTTTTCCACACTAATAAAGTGCAAAAGTGGTTTCCTGCACCAACACAAGTGCGAAAAGTGGTTTTTCAACACTAATACAAGTGCAAAAGTGGTTTCCTGCACAAACACAAGTGCGAAAAGTGGTTTTTCAACACTAACACAAGTGCGAAAAGTGGTTTTTCAACACTAACACAAGTGCGAAAAGTGGTTTTCCAACACTATCACAAGTGCAAAAAGTGGTTTTTCCACACTAATACAAATGCAAAAGTGGTTTCCTGCACCAACACAAGTGCGAAAAGTGGTTTTTCAACACTAACACAAGTGCGAAAAGTGGTTTTTCAACACTAACACAAGTGCGAAAAGTGGTTTTTCAACACTAACACAAGTGCGAAAAGTGGTTTTTCAACACTAACACAAGTGCGAAAAGTGGTTTTTCAACACTAACACAAGTGCAAAAAGTGTTTTTTCCACACTAATACAAGTGCAAAAGTGGTTTCCTGCACCAACACAAGTGCGAAAAGTGCTTTTTCAACACTAACACAAGTGCGAAAAGTGGTTTTTCAACACTAACACAAGTGCAAAAAGTGTTTTTTCCACACTAATACAAGTGCAAAAGTGGTTTCCTGCACCAACACAAGTGCGAAAAGTGGTTTTTCCACACTATCGCAAGTGCAAAAAGTGTTTTTCCCACACTAATACAAGTGCAAAAGTGGTTTCCTGCACCAACACAAGTGCGAAAAGTGGTTTTTCAACACTAACACAAGTGCGAAAAGTGGTTTTTCAACACTAACCCAAGTGCGAAAAGTGGTTTTTCAACACTATCACAAGTGCAAAAAGTGTTTTTTCAACACTAATACAAGTGCAAAAGTGGTTTCCTGCACCAACACAAGTGCGAAAAGTGGTTTTTCAACACTAACACAAGTGCGAAAAGTGGTTTTTCAACACTAACACAAGTGCGAAAAGTGGGTTTTCCACACTAACACAAGTGCAAAAAGTGGTTTTTCAACACTATCACAAGTGCAAAAAGTGTTTTTTCCACACTAATACAAGTGCAAAAGTGGTTTCCTGCACCAACACAAGTGCGAAAAGTGGTTTTTCAACACTAACACAAGTGCGAAAAGTGGTTTTTCAACACTAACACAGGTGCGAAAAGTGTTTTTTCCACACTAATACAAGTGCAAAAGTGGTTTCCTGCACCAACACAAGTGCGAAAAGTGGTTTTTCAACACTAACACAAGTGCGAAAAGTGGTTATTCAACACTATCACAAGTGCAAAAAGTGTTTTTTCCACACTAATACAAGTGCAAAAGTGGTTTCCTGCACCAACACAAGTGCGAAAAGTGGTTTTTCAACACTAACACAAGTGCGAAAAGTGGTTTTTCAACACTAACACAAGTGCAAAAAGTGGTTTTTCAACACTATCACAAGTGCAAAAAGTGTTTTTTCCACACTAATACAAGTGCAAAAGTGGTTTCCTGCACCAACACAAGTGCGAAAAGTGGTTTTTCAACACTAACACAAGTGCAAAAAGTGGTTTTTCAACACTAACACAAGTGCGAAAAGTGTTTTTTCAACACTAACACAAGTGCGAAAAGTGGTTTTTCCACACTAATACAAGTGCAAAAGTGGTTTCCTGCACAAACACAAGTGCGAAAAGTGGTTTTTCAACACTAACACAAGTGCGAAAAGTGGTTTTTCAACACTAACACAAGTGCAAAAAGTGGTTTCCTGCACCAGCACAAGTGCGAAAAGTGGTTTTTCAACACTAACACAAATGCGAAAAGTGGTTTTTCCACACTAATACAAGTGCAAAAGTGGTTTCCTGCACAAACACAAGTGCGAAAAGTGGTTTTCCAACACTATCACAAGTGCAAAAAGTGTTTTTTCCACACTAATACAAATGCAAAAGTGGTTTCCTGCACCAGCACAAGTGCGAAAAGTGGTTTTTCAACACTAACAAGTGCGAAAAGTGGTTTTTCAACACTAACACAAGTGCGAAAAGTGGTTTTTCCACACTAATACAAGTGCAAAAGTGGTTTCCTGCACCAACACAAGTGCGAAAAGTGGTTTTTCAACACTAACACAAATGCGAAAAGTGGTTTTTCCACACTAATACAAGTGCAAAAGTGGTTTCCTGCACAAACACAAGTGCGAAAAGTGGTTTTCCAACACTATCACAAGTGCAAAAAGTGTTTTTTCCACACTAATACAAATGCAAAAGTGGTTTCCTGCACCAGCACAAGTGGTTTTTCAACACTAACAAGTGCGAAAAGTGGTTTTTCAACACTAACACAAGTGCGAAAAGTGGTTTTTCAACACTAACACAAGTGCGAAAAGTGGTTTTTCAACACTAACCCAAGTGCAAAAAGTGGTTTTTCAACACTATCACAAGTGCAAAAAGTGTTTTTTCAACACTAATACAAGTGCAAAAGTGGTTTCCTGCACCAACACAAGTGCGAAAAGTGGTTTTTCAACACTAACACAAGTGCGAAAAGTGGTTTTTCAACACTAACACAAGTGCGAAAAGTGGTTTTTCCACACTAATACAAGTGCAAAAGTGGTTTTTCAACACTAACACAAGTGCAAAAAGTGGTTTTTCAACACTATCACAAGTGCAAAAAGTGTTTTTTCCACACTAATACAAGTGCAAAAGTGGTTTCCTGCACCAACACAAGTGCGAAAAATGGTTTTTCAACACTAACACAAGTGCGAAAAGTGGTTTTTCAACACTAACACAGGTGCGAAAAGTGTTTTTTCCACACTAATACAAGTGCAAAAGTGGTTTCCTGCACCAACACAAGTGCGAAAAGTGGTTTTTCAACACTAACACAAGTGCGAAAAGTGGTTTTTCAACACTATCACAAGTGCAAAAAGTGTTTTTTCCACACTAATACAAGTGCGAAAAGTGGTTTTTCAACACTAACACAAGTGCAAAAAGTGGTTTTTCAACACTATCACAAGTGCAAAAAGTGTTTTTTCCACACTAATACAAGTGCAAAAGTGGTTTCCTGCACCAACACAAGTGCGAAAAGTGGTTTTTCAACACTAACACAAGTGCAAAAAGTGGTTTTTCAACACTAACACAAGTGCGAAAAGTGGTTTTTCAACACTAACACAAGTGCGAAAAGTGGTTTTTCAACACTAACACAAGTGCAAAAAGTGGTTTTTCAACACTAACACAAGTGCGAAAATTGGTTTTCAACACTAACACAAGTGCGAAAAGTGGTTTTTCCACACTAATACAAGTGCAAAAGTGGTTTCCTGCAGCAACACAAGTGCGAAAAGTGGTTTTTCAACACTAACACAAGTGCAAAAAGTGGTTTTTCAACACTAACACAAGTGCGAAAATTGGTTTTCAACACTAACACAAGTGCGAAAAGTGGTTTTTCCACACTAATACAAGTGCAAAAGTGGTTTCCTGCAGCAACACAAGTGCGAAAAGTGGTTTTTCAACACTAACACAAGTGCAAAAAGTGGTTTTTCAACACTAACATAAGTGCGAAAAGTGGTTTTTCAACACTATCACAAGTGCAAAAAGTTGTTTTTCCACACTAATAAAGTGCAAAAGTGGTTTCCTGCACCAACACAAGTGCGAAAAGTGGTTTTTCAACACTAACACAAGTGCGAAAAGTGGTTTTTCAACAATAACACAAGTGCGAAAAGTGGTTTTTCCACACTAATACAAGTGCAAAAGCGGTTTCCTGCACCAACACAAGTGCGAAAAGTGGTTTTTCAACACTAACACAAGTGCGAAAAGTGGTTTTTCAACACTAACACAAGTGCGAAAAGTGTTTTTTCCACACTTATTCAAGTGCAAAAGTGATTTCCTGCATCAACACAAAAAAGTGGTTATTCAACACTAACACAAGTGCGAAAAGTGGTTTTTCAACACTAACACAAGTGCGAAAAGTGGTTTTTCAACACTAACACAAGCGCGAAAAGTGTTTTTTTCCACACGAATGCAAGTGCAAAAGTGGTTTCCTGCACCAACACAAGTGCGAAAAGTGGTTTTTCAACACTAACACAAGTGCGAAAAGGGGTTTTTCAACACTAACACAAGTGGGAAAAGTGGTTTTTCAACACTAACACAAGTGCGAAATGTCGTTTTTCCACACTAATACAAGTGCAAAAGTGGTTTCCTGCACCAACACAAGTGCGAAAAGTGGTTTTTCAACACTAACACAAGTGCGAAAAGTGGTTTTTCAACACTATCACAAGTGCAAAAAGTGGTTTTTCAACACTAACACAAGTGCGAAAAGTGGTTTCCTGCACCAACACAAGTGCGAAAAGTGGTTTTTCAACACTAACACAAGTGCGAAAAGTGGTTTTTCCACACTAATACAAGTGCAAAAGTGGTTTCCTGCACCAACACAAGTGCGAAAAGTGGTTTTTCAACACGAATACAAGTGCAAAAGTGGTTTCCTGCACCAATACAAGTGCGATAAGTGGTTTTTCAACACTAACACAAGTGCGAAAAGTTGTTTTTCCACACTAATACAAGTGCAAAAGTGGTTTCCTGCACCAACACGTGCAAAAAGTGGTTTTTCAAAACTAACACAAGTGCGAAAAGTGGTTTTTCAACACTAACACAAGTGCGAAAAGTGGTTTTTCAACACTATCACAAGTGCAAAAAGTGTTTTTCCACACTAATACAAGTGCAAAAGTGGTTTCCTGCACCAACACAAGTGCGAAAAGAGTTTTTTCAACACTAACACAAGTGCGAAAAGTGGTTTTTCAACACTAACACAAGTGCGAAAAGTGGTTTTTCAACACTATCACAAGTGCAAAAAGCGTTTCTTCCACACTAATACAAATGCAAAAGTGGTTTCCTGCACCAACACAAGTGCGAAAAGTGGTTTTTCAACACTAACACAAGTGCGAAAAGTGGTTTTTCAACACTATCACAAGTGCAAAAAGTGTTTTTTCCACACTAATACAAGTGCAAAAGTGGTTTCCTGCACCAACACAAGTGCGAAAAGTGGTTTTTCAACACTAACACAAGTGCGAAAAGTGGTTTTTCAACACTAACACAAGTGCGAAAAGTGGTTTTTCAACACTAACACAAGTGCAAAAAGTGGCTTTTCCACACTAATACAAGTGCAAAAGTGGTTTCCTGCACCAACACAAGTGCGAGATGTGGTTTTTCAATACTAACACAAGTGCGAAAAGTGGTTTTTCAACACTAACACAAGTGCGAAAAGTGTTTTTTCCACACTAATACAAGTGCAAAAGTGGTTTCCTGCACCAACACAAGTGCGAAAAGTGGTTTTTCAACACTAACACAAGTGCGAAAAGTGGTTTTTCAACACTAATACAAGTGCAAAAGTGGTTTCCTGCACAAACACAAGTGCGAAAAGTGGTTTTTCAACACTAACACAAGTGCGAAAAGTGGTTTTTCAACACTAACACAAGTGCGAAAAGTGGTTTTTCAACACTAACACAAGTGCAAAAAGTGTTTTTTCCACACTAATACAAGTGCAAAAGTGGTTTCCTGCACCAACACAAGTGCGAAAAGTGGTTTTTCAACACTAACACAAGTGCGAAAAGTGGTTTTTCAACACTATCACAAGTGCAAAAAGTGTTTTTTCCAAACTAATACAAGTGCAAAAGTGGTTTCCTGCACCAACACAAGTGCGAAAAGTGGTTTTTCAACACTAACACAAGTGCGAAAAGTGGTTTTTCCACACTAATACAAGTGCAAAAGTGGTTTCCTGCACCAACACAAGTGCGAAAAGAGGTTTTTCAACACTAACACAAGTGCAAAAAGTGGTTTCCTGCACCAACACAAGTGCGAAAAGTGGTTTTTCAACACTAACACAAGTGCGAAAAGTGGTTTTTCAACACTAACACAAATGCGAAAAGTGGTTTTTCAACACTATCACAAGTGCAAAAAGTGTTTTTTCCACACTAATACAAGTGCAAAAGTGGTTTCCTGCACCAACACAAGTGCGAAAAGTGGTTTTTCAACACTAACACAAGTGCGAAAAGTAGTTTTTCAACACTAACACAAGTGCAAAAAGTGGCTTTTCCACACTAATACAAGTGCAAAAGTGGTTTCCTGCACCAACACAAGTGCGAAAAGTGGTTTTTCAATACTAACACAAGTGCGAAAAGTGGTTTTTCAACACTAACACAAGTGCGAAAAGTGGTTTTTCCACACTAATACAAGTGCAAAAGTGGTTTCCTGCACCAACACAAGTGCGAAAAGTGGTTTTTCAACACTAACACAAGTGCGAAAAGTGGTTTTTCAACACTAATACAAGTGCAAAAGTGGTTTCCTGCACAAACACAAGTGCGAAAAGTGGTTTTTCAACACTAACACAAGTGCGAAAAGTGGTTTTTCAACACTAACACAAGTGCGAAAAGTGGTTTTCCAACACTATCACAAGTGCAAAAAGTGTTTTTTCCACACTAATACAAATGCAAAAGTGGTTTCCTGCACCAACACAAGTGCGAAAAGTGGTTTTTCAACACTAACACAAGTGCGAAAAGTGGTTTTTCAACACTAACACAAGTGCGAAAAGTGGTTTTTCAACACTAACACAAGTGCGAAAAGTGGTTTTTCAACACTAACACAAGTGCGAAAAGTGGTTTTTCAACACTAACACAGGTGCGAAAAGTGTTTTTTCCACACTAATACAAGTGCAAAAGTGGTTTCCTGCACCAACACAAGTGCGAAAAGTGGTTTTTCAACACTAATACAAGTGCAAAAGTGGTTTCCTGCACCAACACAAGTGCGAAAAGTGGTTTTTCAACACTAACACAAGTGCGAAAAGTGGTTTTTCAACACTAACACAGGTGTGAAAAGTGTTTTTTCCACACTAATACAAGTGCAAAAGTGGTTTCCTGCACCAACACAAGTGCGAAAAGTGTTTTTTCAACACTAATACAAGTGCAAAAGTGGTTTCCTGCACCAACACAAGTGCGAAAAGTGGTTTTTCAACACTAACACAAGTGCGAAAAGTGGTTTTTCAACACTAACACAAGTGCGAAAAGTGGGTTTTCCACACTAATACAAGTGCAAAAGTGGTTTTTCAACACTAACACAAGTGCAAAAAGTGGTTTTTCAACACTATCACAAGTGCAAAAAGTGTTTTTTCCACACTAATACAAGTGCAAAAGTGGTTTCCTGCACCAACACAAGTGCGAAAAGTGGTTTTTCCACACTATCGCAAGTGCAAAAAGTGTTTTTCCCACACTAATACAAGTGCAAAAGTGGTTTCCTGCACCAACACAAGTGCGAAAAGTGGTTTTTCAACACTAACACAAGTGCGAAAAGTGGTTTTTCAACACTAACCCAAGTGCGAAAAGTGGTTTTTCAACACTATCACAAGTGCAAAAAGTGTTTTTTCAACACTAATACAAGTGCAAAAGTGGTTTCCTGCACCAACACAAGTGCGAAAAGTGGTTTTTCAACACTAACACAAGTGCGAAAAGTGGTTTTTCAACACTAACACAAGTGCGAAAAGTGGGTTTTCCACACTAACACAAGTGCAAAAAGTGGTTTTTCAACACTATCACAAGTGCAAAAAGTGTTTTTTCCACACTAATACAAGTGCAAAAGTGGTTTCCTGCACCAACACAAGTGCGAAAAGTGGTTTTTCAACACTAACACAAGTGCGAAAAGTGGTTTTTCAACACTAACACAGGTGCGAAAAGTGTTTTTTCCACACTAATACAAGTGCAAAAGTGGTTTCCTGCACCAACACAAGTGCGAAAAGTGGTTTTTCAACACTAACACAAGTGCGAAAAGTGGTTTTTCAACACTATCACAAGTGCAAAAAGTGTTTTTTCCACACTAATACAAGTGCAAAAGTGGTTTCCTGCACCAACACAAGTGCGAAAAGTGGTTTTTCAACACTAACACAAGTGCGAAAAGTGGTTTTTCAACACTAACACAAGTGCAAAAAGTGGTTTTTCAACACTATCACAAGTGCAAAAAGTGTTTTTTCCACACTAATACAAGTGCAAAAGTGGTTTCCTGCACCAACACAAGTGCGAAAAGTGGTTTTTCAACACTAACACAAGTGCAAAAAGTGGTTTTTCAACACTAACACAAGTGCGAAAAGTGTTTTTTCAACACTAACACAAGTGCAAAAAGTGGTTTTTCCACACTAATACAAGTGCAAAAGTGGTTTCCTGCACAAACACAAGTGCGAAAAGTGGTTTTTCAACACTAACACAAGTGCGAAAAGTGGTTTTTCAACACTAACACAAGTGCAAAAAGTGGTTTCCTGCACCAGCACAAGTGCGAAAAGTGGTTTTTCAACACTAACACAAATGCGAAAAGTGGTTTTTCCACACTAATACAAGTGCAAAAGTGGTTTCCTGCACAAACACAAGTGCGAAAAGTGGTTTTCCAACACTATCACAAGTGCAAAAAGTGTTTTTTCCACACTAATACAAATGCAAAAGTGGTTTCCTGCACCAGCACAAGTGCGAAAAGTGGTTTTTCAACACTAACAAGTGCGAAAAGTGGTTTTTCAACACTAACACAAGTGCGAAAAGTGGTTTTTCCACACTAATACAAGTGCAAAAGTGGTTTCCTGCACCAACACAAGTGCGAAAAGTGGTTTTTCAACACTAACACAAATGCGAAAAGTGGTTTTTCCACACTAATACAAGTGCAAAAGTGGTTTCCTGCACAAACACAAGTGCGAAAAGTGGTTTTCCAACACTATCACAAGTGCAAAAAGTGTTTTTTCCACACTAATACAAATGCAAAAGTGGTTTCCTGCACCAGCACAAGTGGTTTTTCAACACTAACAAGTGCGAAAAGTGGTTTTTCAACACTAACACAAGTGCGAAAAGTGGTTTTTCAACACTAACACAAGTGCGAAAAGTGGTTTTTCAACACTAACCCAAGTGCAAAAAGTGGTTTTTCAACACTATCACAAGTGCAAAAAGTGTTTTTTCAACACTAATACAAGTGCAAAAGTGGTTTCCTGCACCAACACAAGTGCGAAAAGTGGTTTTTCAACACTAACACAAGTGCGAAAAGTGGTTTTTCAACACTAACACAAGTGCGAAAAGTGGTTTTTCCACACTAATACAAGTGCAAAAGTGGTTTTTCAACACTAACACAAGTGCAAAAAGTGGTTTTTCAACACTATCACAAGTGCAAAAAGTGTTTTTTCCACACTAATACAAGTGCAAAAGTGGTTTCCTGCACCAACACAAGTGCGAAAAGTGGTTTTTCAACACTAACACAAGTGCGAAAAGTGGTTTTTCAACACTAACACAGGTGCGAAAAGTGTTTTTTCCACACTAATACAAGTGCAAAAGTGGTTTCCTGCACCAACACAAGTGCGAAAAGTGGTTTTTCAACACTAACACAAGTGCGAAAAGTGGTTTTTCAACACTATCACAAGTGCAAAAAGTGTTTTTTCCACACTAATACAAGTGCGAAAAGTGGTTTTTCAACACTAACACAAGTGCAAAAAGTGGTTTTTCAACACTATCACAAGTGCAAAAAGTGTTTTTTCCACACTAATACAAGTGCAAAAGTGGTTTCCTGCACCAACACAAGTGCGAAAAGTGGTTTTTCAACACTAACACAAGTGCAAAAAGTGGTTTTTCAACACTAACACAAGTGCGAAAAGTGGTTTTTCAACACTAACACAAGTGCGAAAAGTGGTTTTTCAACACTAACACAAGTGCAAAAAGTGGTTTTTCAACACTAACACAAGTGCGAAAATTGGTTTTCAACACTAACACAAGTGCGAAAAGTGGTTTTTCCACACTAATACAAGTGCAAAAGTGGTTTCCTGCAGCAACACAAGTGCGAAAAGTGGTTTTTCAACACTAACACAAGTGCAAAAAGTGGTTTTTCAACACTAACACAAGTGCGAAAATTGGTTTTCAACACTAACACAAGTGCGAAAAGTGGTTTTTCCACACTAATACAAGTGCAAAAGTGGTTTCCTGCAGCAACACAAGTGCGAAAAGTGGTTTTTCAACACTAACACAAGTGCAAAAAGTGGTTTTTCAACACTAACATAAGTGCGAAAAGTGGTTTTTCAACACTATCACAAGTGCAAAAAGTTGTTTTTCCACACTAATAAAGTGCAAAAGTGGTTTCCTGCACCAACACAAGTGCGAAAAGTGGTTTTTCAACACTAACACAAGTGCGAAAAGTGGTTTTTCAACAATAACACAAGTGCGAAAAGTGGTTTTTCCACACTAATACAAGTGCAAAAGCGGTTTCCTGCACCAACACAAGTGCGAAAAGTGGTTTTTCAACACTAACACAAGTGCGAAAAGTGGTTTTTCAACACTAACACAAGTGCGAAAAGTGTTTTTTCCACACTTATTCAAGTGCAAAAGTGATTTCCTGCATCAACACAAAAAAGTGGTTATTCAACACTAACACAAGTGCGAAAAGTGGTTTTTCAACACTAACACAAGTGCGAAAAGTGGTTTTTCAACACTAACACAAGCGCGAAAAGTGTTTTTTTCCACACGAATGCAAGTGCAAAAGTGGTTTCCTGCACCAACACAAGTGCGAAAAGTGGTTTTTCAACACTAACACAAGTGCGAAAAGGGGTTTTTCAACACTAACACAAGTGGGAAAAGTGGTTTTTCAACACTAACACAAGTGCGAAAAGTGGTTTCCTGCACCAACACAAGTGCGAAAAGTGGTTTTTCAACACTAACACAAGTGCGAAAAGTGGTTTTTCCACACTAATACAAGTGCAAAAGTGGTTTCCTGCACCAACACAAGTGCGAAAAGTGGTTTTTCAACACGAATACAAGTGCAAAAGTGGTTTCCTGCACCAATACAAGTGCGATAAGTGGTTTTTCAACACTAACACAAGTGCGAAAAGTTGTTTTTCCACACTAATACAAGTGCAAAAGTGGTTTCCTGCACCAACACGTGCAAAAAGTGGTTTTTCAAAACTAACACAAGTGCGAAAAGTGGTTTTTCAACACTAACACAAGTGCGAAAAGTGGTTTTTCAACACTATCACAAGTGCAAAAAGTGTTTTTCCACACTAATACAAGTGCAAAAGTGGTTTCCTGCACCAACACAAGTGCGAAAAGAGTTTTTTCAACACTAACACAAGTGCGAAAAGTGGTTTTTCAACACTAACACAAGTGCGAAAAGTGGTTTTTCAACACTATCACAAGTGCAAAAAGCGTTTCTTCCACACTAATACAAATGCAAAAGTGGTTTCCTGCACCAACACAAGTGCGAAAAGTGGTTTTTCAACACTAACACAAGTGCGAAAAGTGGTTTTTCAACACTATCACAAGTGCAAAAAGTGTTTTTTCCACACTAATACAAGTGCAAAAGTGGTTTCCTGCACCAACACAAGTGCGAAAAGTGGTTTTTCAACACTAACACAAGTGCGAAAAGTGGTTTTTCAACACTAACACAAGTGCGAAAAGTGGTTTTTCAACACTAACACAAGTGCAAAAAGTGGCTTTTCCACACTAATACAAGTGCAAAAGTGGTTTCCTGCACCAACACAAGTGCGAGATGTGGTTTTTCAATACTAACACAAGTGCGAAAAGTGGTTTTTCAACACTAACACAAGTGCGAAAAGTGTTTTTTCCACACTAATACAAGTGCAAAAGTGGTTTCCTGCACCAACACAAGTGCGAAAAGTGGTTTTTCAACACTAACACAAGTGCGAAAAGTGGTTTTTCAACACTAATACAAGTGCAAAAGTGGTTTCCTGCACAAACACAAGTGCGAAAAGTGGTTTTTCAACACTAACACAAGTGCGAAAAGTGGTTTTTCAACACTAACACAAGTGCGAAAAGTGGTTTTTCAACACTAACACAAGTGCAAAAAGTGTTTTTTCCACACTAATACAAGTGCAAAAGTGGTTTCCTGCACCAACACAAGTGCGAAAAGTGGTTTTTCAACACTAACACAAGTGCGAAAAGTGGTTTTTCAACACTATCACAAGTGCAAAAAGTGTTTTTTCCAAACTAATACAAGTGCAAAAGTGGTTTCCTGCACCAACACAAGTGCGAAAAGTGGTTTTTCAACACTAACACAAGTGCGAAAAGTGGTTTTTCCACACTAATACAAGTGCAAAAGTGGTTTCCTGCACCAACACAAGTGCGAAAAGAGGTTTTTCAACACTAACACAAGTGCAAAAAGTGGTTTCCTGCACCAACACAAGTGCGAAAAGTGGTTTTTCAACACTAACACAAGTGCGAAAAGTGGTTTTTCAACACTAACACAAATGCGAAAAGTGGTTTTTCAACACTATCACAAGTGCAAAAAGTGTTTTTTCCACACTAATACAAGTGCAAAAGTGGTTTCCTGCACCAACACAAGTGCGAAAAGTGGTTTTTCAACACTAACAGAAGTGCGAAAAGTAGTTTTTCAACACTAACACAAGTGCAAAAAGTGGCTTTTCCACACTAATACAAGTGCAAAAGTGGTTTCCTGCACCAGCACAAGTGGTTTTTCAACACTAACAAGTGCGAAAAGTGGTTTTTCAACACTAACACAAGTGCGAAAAGTGGTTTTTCAACACTAACACAAGTGCGAAAAGTGGTTTTTCAACACTAACCCAAGTGCAAAAAGTGGTTTTTCAACACTATCACAAGTGCAAAAAGTGTTTTTTCAACACTAATACAAGTGCAAAAGTGGTTTCCTGCACCAACACAAGTGCGAAAAGTGGTTTTTCAACACTAACACAAGTGCGAAAAGTGGTTTTTCAACACTAACACAAGTGCGAAAAGTGGTTTTTCCACACTAATACAAGTGCAAAAGTGGTTTTTCAACACTAACACAAGTGCAAAAAGTGGTTTTTCAACACTATCACAAGTGCAAAAAGTGTTTTTTCCACACTAATACAAGTGCAAAAGTGGTTTCCTGCACCAACACAAGTGCGAAAAGTGGTTTTTCAACACTAACACAAGTGCGAAAAGTGGTTTTTCAACACTAACACAGGTGCGAAAAGTGTTTTTTCCACACTAATACAAGTGCAAAAGTGGTTTCCTGCACCAACACAAGTGCGAAAAGTGGTTTTTCAACACTAACACAAGTGCGAAAAGTGGTTTTTCAACACTATCACAAGTGCAAAAAGTGTTTTTTCCACACTAATACAAGTGCGAAAAGTGGTTTTTCAACACTAACACAAGTGCAAAAAGTGGTTTTTCAACACTATCACAAGTGCAAAAAGTGTTTTTTCCACACTAATACAAGTGCAAAAGTGGTTTCCTGCACCAACACAAGTGCGAAAAGTGGTTTTTCAACACTAACACAAGTGCAAAAAGTGGTTTTTCAACACTAACACAAGTGCGAAAAGTGGTTTTTCAACACTAACACAAGTGCGAAAAGTGGTTTTTCAACACTAACACAAGTGCAAAAAGTGGTTTTTCAACACTAACACAAGTGCGAAAATTGGTTTTCAACACTAACACAAGTGCGAAAAGTGGTTTTTCCACACTAATACAAGTGCAAAAGTGGTTTCCTGCAGCAACACAAGTGCGAAAAGTGGTTTTTCAACACTAACACAAGTGCAAAAAGTGGTTTTTCAACACTAACACAAGTGCGAAAATTGGTTTTCAACACTAACACAAGTGCGAAAAGTGGTTTTTCCACACTAATACAAGTGCAAAAGTGGTTTCCTGCAGCAACACAAGTGCGAAAAGTGGTTTTTCAACACTAACACAAGTGCAAAAAGTGGTTTTTCAACACTAACATAAGTGCGAAAAGTGGTTTTTCAACACTATCACAAGTGCAAAAAGTTGTTTTTCCACACTAATAAAGTGCAAAAGTGGTTTCCTGCACCAACACAAGTGCGAAAAGTGGTTTTTCAACACTAACACAAGTGCGAAAAGTGGTTTTTCAACAATAACACAAGTGCGAAAAGTGGTTTTTCCACACTAATACAAGTGCAAAAGCGGTTTCCTGCACCAACACAAGTGCGAAAAGTGGTTTTTCAACACTAACACAAGTGCGAAAAGTGGTTTTTCAACACTAACACAAGTGCGAAAAGTGTTTTTTCCACACTTATTCAAGTGCAAAAGTGATTTCCTGCATCAACACAAAAAAGTGGTTATTCAACACTAACACAAGTGCGAAAAGTGGTTTTTCAACACTAACACAAGTGCGAAAAGTGGTTTTTCAACACTAACACAAGCGCGAAAAGTGTTTTTTTCCACACGAATGCAAGTGCAAAAGTGGTTTCCTGCACCAACACAAGTGCGAAAAGTGGTTTTTCAACACTAACACAAGTGCGAAAAGGGGTTTTTCAACACTAACACAAGTGGGAAAAGTGGTTTTTCAACACTAACACAAGTGCGAAAAGTGGTTTCCTGCACCAACACAAGTGCGAAAAGTGGTTTTTCAACACTAACACAAGTGCGAAAAGTGGTTTTTCCACACTAATACAAGTGCAAAAGTGGTTTCCTGCACCAACACAAGTGCGAAAAGTGGTTTTTCAACACGAATACAAGTGCAAAAGTGGTTTCCTGCACCAATACAAGTGCGATAAGTGGTTTTTCAACACTAACACAAGTGCGAAAAGTTGTTTTTCCACACTAATACAAGTGCAAAAGTGGTTTCCTGCACCAACACGTGCAAAAAGTGGTTTTTCAAAACTAACACAAGTGCGAAAAGTGGTTTTTCAACACTAACACAAGTGCGAAAAGTGGTTTTTCAACACTATCACAAGTGCAAAAAGTGTTTTTCCACACTAATACAAGTGCAAAAGTGGTTTCCTGCACCAACACAAGTGCGAAAAGAGTTTTTTCAACACTAACACAAGTGCGAAAAGTGGTTTTTCAACACTAACACAAGTGCGAAAAGTGGTTTTTCAACACTATCACAAGTGCAAAAAGCGTTTCTTCCACACTAATACAAATGCAAAAGTGGTTTCCTGCACCAACACAAGTGCGAAAAGTGGTTTTTCAACACTAACACAAGTGCGAAAAGTGGTTTTTCAACACTATCACAAGTGCAAAAAGTGTTTTTTCCACACTAATACAAGTGCAAAAGTGGTTTCCTGCACCAACACAAGTGCGAAAAGTGGTTTTTCAACACTAACACAAGTGCGAAAAGTGGTTTTTCAACACTAACACAAGTGCGAAAAGTGGTTTTTCAACACTAACACAAGTGCAAAAAGTGGCTTTTCCACACTAATACAAGTGCAAAAGTGGTTTCCTGCACCAACACAAGTGCGAGATGTGGTTTTTCAATACTAACACAAGTGCGAAAAGTGGTTTTTCAACACTAACACAAGTGCGAAAAGTGTTTTTTCCACACTAATACAAGTGCAAAAGTGGTTTCCTGCACCAACACAAGTGCGAAAAGTGGTTTTTCAACACTAACACAAGTGCGAAAAGTGGTTTTTCAACACTAATACAAGTGCAAAAGTGGTTTCCTGCACAAACACAAGTGCGAAAAGTGGTTTTTCAACACTAACACAAGTGCGAAAAGTGGTTTTTCAACACTAACACAAGTGCGAAAAGTGGTTTTTCAACACTAACACAAGTGCAAAAAGTGTTTTTTCCACACTAATACAAGTGCAAAAGTGGTTTCCTGCACCAACACAAGTGCGAAAAGTGGTTTTTCAACACTAACACAAGTGCGAAAAGTGGTTTTTCAACACTATCACAAGTGCAAAAAGTGTTTTTTCCAAACTAATACAAGTGCAAAAGTGGTTTCCTGCACCAACACAAGTGCGAAAAGTGGTTTTTCAACACTAACACAAGTGCGAAAAGTGGTTTTTCCACACTAATACAAGTGCAAAAGTGGTTTCCTGCACCAACACAAGTGCGAAAAGAGGTTTTTCAACACTAACACAAGTGCAAAAAGTGGTTTCCTGCACCAACACAAGTGCGAAAAGTGGTTTTTCAACACTAACACAAGTGCGAAAAGTGGTTTTTCAACACTAACACAAATGCGAAAAGTGGTTTTTCAACACTATCACAAGTGCAAAAAGTGTTTTTTCCACACTAATACAAGTGCAAAAGTGGTTTCCTGCACCAACACAAGTGCGAAAAGTGGTTTTTCAACACTAACAGAAGTGCGAAAAGTAGTTTTTCAACACTAACACAAGTGCAAAAAGTGGCTTTTCCACACTAATACAAGTGCAAAAGTGGTTTCCTGCACCAACACAAGTGCGAAAAGTGGTTTTTCAATACTAACACAAGTGCGAAAAGTGGTTTTTCAACACTAACACAAGTGCGAAAAGTGGTTTTTCCACACTAATACAAGTGCAAAAGTGGTTTCCTGCACCAACACAAGTGCGAAAAGTGGTTTTTCAACACTAACACAAGTGCGAAAAGTGGTTTTTCAACACTAATACAAGTGCAAAAGTGGTTTCCTGCACAAACACAAGTGCGAAAAGTGGTTTTTCAACACTAACACAAGTGCGAAAAGTGGTTTTTCAACACTAACACAAGTGCGAAAAGTGGTTTTCCAACACTATCACAAGTGCAAAAAGTGTTTTTTCCACACTAATACAAATGCAAAAGTGGTTTCCTGCACCAACACAAGTGCGAAAAGTGGTTTTTCAACACTAACACAAGTGCGAAAAGTGGTTTTTCAACACTAACACAAGTGCGAAAAGTGGTTTTTCAACACTAACACAAGTGCGAAAAGTGGTTTTTCAACACTAACACAAGTGCGAAAAGTGGTTTTTCAACACTAACACAAGTGCGAAAAGTGTTTTTTCCACACTAATACAAGTGCAAAAGTGGTTTCCTGCACCAACACAAGTGCGAAAAGTGCTTTTTCAACACTAACACAAGTGCGAAAAGTGGTTTTTCAACACTAACACAAGTGCAAAAAGTGTTTTTCCCACACTAATACAAGTGCAAAAGTGGTTTCCTGCACCAACACAAGTGCGAAAAGTGGTTTTTCCAAACTATCGCAAGTGCAAAAAGTGTTTTTCCCACATTAATACAAGTGCAAAAGTGGTTTCCTGCACCAACACAAGTGCGAAAAGTGGTTTTTCAACACTAACACAAGTGCGAAAAGTGGTTTTTCAACACTAACCCAAGTGCGAAAAGTGGTTTTTCAACACTATCACAAGTGCGAAAAGTGTTTTTTCAACACTAATACAAGTGCAAAAGTGGTTTCCTGCACCAACACAAGTGCGAAAAGTGGTTTTTCAACACTAACACAAGTGCGAAAAGTGGTTTTTCAACACTAACACAAGTGCGAAAAGTGGGTTTTCCACACTAATACAAGTGCAAAAGTGGTTTTTCAACACTAACACAAGTGCAAAAAGTGGTTTTTCAACACTATCACAAGTGCAAAAAGTGTTTTTTCCACACTAATACAAGTGCAAAAGTGGTTTCCTGCACCAACACAATTGCGAAAAGTGGTTTTTCAACACTAACACAAGTGCGAAAAGTGGTTTTTCAACACTAACACAGGTGCGAAAAGTGTTTTTTCCACACTAATACAAGTGCAAAAGTGGTTTCCTGCACCAACACAAGTGCGAAAAGTGGTTTTTCAACACTAACCCAAGTGCGAAAAGTGGTTTTTCAACACTAATACAAGTGCAAAAGTGGTTTCCTGCACCAACACAAGTGCGAAAAGTGGTTTTTCAACACTGACACAAGTGCGAAAAGTGGTTTTTCAACACTAACACAGGTGCGAAAAGTGTTTTTTCCACACTAATACAAGTGCAAAAGTGGTTTCCTGCACCAACACAAGTGCGAAAAGTGGTTTTTCAACACTAACCCAAGTGCGAAAAGTGGTTTTTCAACACTATCACAAGTGCAAAAAGTGGTTTTTCAACACTAACACAAGTGCAAAAAGTGGTTTTTCAACACTATCACAAGTGCAAAAAGTGTTTTTTCCACACTAATACAAGTGCAAAAGTGGTTTCCTGCACCAACACAAGTGCGAAAAGTGCTTTTTCAACACTAACACAAGTGCGAAAAGTGGTTTTTCAACACTAACACAAGTGCAAAAAGTGTTTTTTCCACACTAATACAAGTGCAAAAGTGGTTTCCTGCACCAACACAAGTGCGAAAAGTGGTTTTTCCACACTATCGCAAGTGCAAAAAGTGTTTTCCCACACTAATACAAGTGCAAAAGTGGTTTCCTGCACCAACACAAGTGCGAAAAGTGGTTTTTCAACACTAACACAAGTGCGAAAAGTGGTTTTTCAACACTAACACAAGTGCAAAAAGTGGTTTTTCAACACTATCACAAGTGCAAAAAGTGTTTTTTCCACACTAATACAAGTGCAAAAGTGGTTTCCTGCACCAACACAAGTGCGAAAAGTGGTTTTTCAACACTAACACAAGTGCGAAAAGTGGTTTTTCAACACTAACACGGGTGCGAAAAGTGTTTTTTTCCAAACTAATACAAGTGCAAAAGTGGTTTCCTGCACCAACACAAGTGCGAAAAGTGGTTTTTCAACACTAACAAAAGTGCGAAAAGTGGTTTTTCCACACTAATACAAGTGCAAAAGTGGTTTCCTGCACCAACACAAGTGCGAAAAGAGGTTTTTCAACACTAACACAAGTGCAAAAAGTGGTTTCCTGCACCAACACAAGTGCGAAAAGTGGTTTTTCAACACTAACACAAGTGCGAAAAGTGGTTTTTCAACACTAACACAAATGCGAAAAGTGGTTTTTCAACACTATCACAAGTGCAAAAAGTGTTTTTTCCACACTAATACAAGTGCAAAAGTGGTTTCCTGCACCAACACAAGTGCGAAAAGTGGTTTTTCAACACTAACACAAGTGCGAAAAGTAGTTTTTCAACACTAACACAAGTGCAAAAAGTGGCTTTTCCACACTAATACAAGTGCAAAAGTGGTTTCCTGCACCAACACAAGTGCGAAAAGTGGTTTTTCAATACTAACACAAGTGCGAAAAGTGGTTTTTCAACACTAACACAAGTGCGAAAAGTGGTTTTTCCACACTAATACAAGTGCAAAAGTGGTTTCCTGCACCAACACAAGTGCGAAAAGTGGTTTTTCAACACTAACACAAGTGCGAAAAGTGGTTTTTCAACACTAATACAAGTTGCAAAAGTGGTTTCCTGCACAAACACAAGTGCGAAAAGTGGTTTTTCAACACTAACACAAGTGCGAAAAGTGGTTTTTCAACACTAACACAAGTGCGAAAAGTGGTTTTCCAACACTATCACAAGTGCAAAAAGTGTTTTTTCCACACTAATACAAATGCAAAAGTGGTTTCCCTGCACCAACACAAGTGCGAAAAGTGGTTTTTCAACACTAACACAAGTGCGAAAAGTGGTTTTTCAACACTAACACAAGTGCGAAAAGTGGTTTTTCAACACTAACACAAGTGCGAAAAGTGGTTTTTCAACACTAACACAAGTGCGAAAAGTGGTTTTTCAACACTAACACAAGTGCAAAAAGTGTTTTTTCCACACTAATACAAGTGCAAAAGTGGTTTCCTGCACCAACACAAGTGCGAAAAGTGCTTTTTCAACACTAACACAAGTGCGAAAAGTGGTTTTTCAACACTAACACAAGTGCAAAAAGTGTTTTTTTCCACACTAATACAAGTGCAAAAGTGGTTTCCTGCACCAACACAAGTGCGAAAAGTGTTTTTTCCACACTATCGCAAGTGCAAAAAGTGTTTTTCCCACACTAATACAAGTGCAAAAGTGGTTTCCTGCACCAACACAAGTGCGAAAAGTGGTTTTTCAACACTAACACAAGTGCGAAAAGTGGTTTTTCAACACTAACCCAAGTGCGAAAAGTGGTTTTTCAACACTATCACAAGTGCAAAAAGTGTTTTTTCAACACTAATAAAAGTGCAAAAGTGGTTTCCTGCACCAACACAAGTGCGAAAAGTGGGTTTTCAACACTAACACAAGTGCGAAAAGTGGTTTTTCAACACTAACACAAGTGCGAAAAGTGGGTTTTCCACACTAACACAAGTGCAAAAAGTGGTTTTTCAACACTATCACAAGTGCAAAAAGTGTTTTTTCAACACTAATACAAGTGCAAAAGTGGTTTCCTGCACCAACACAAGTGCGAAAAGTGGTTTTTCAACACTAACACAAGTGCGAAAAGTGGTTTTTCAACACTAACACAGGTGCGAAAAGTGTTTTTTCCACACTAATACAAGTGCAAAAGTGGTTTCCTGCACCAACACAAGTGCGAAAAGTGGTTTTTCAACACTAACACAAGTGCGAAAAGTGGTTTTTCAACACTATCACAAGTGCAAAAAGTGTTTTTTCCACACTAATACAAGTGCAAAAGTGGTTTCCTGCACCAACACAAGTGCGAAAAGTGGTTTTTCAACACTAACACAAGTGCGAAAAGTGGTTTTTCAACACTAACACAAGTGCAAAAAGTGGTTTTTCAACACTATCACAAGTGCAAAAAGTGTTTTTTCCACACTAATACAAGTGCAAAAGTGGTTTCCTGCACCAACACAAGTGCGAAAAGTGGTTTTTCAACACTAACACAAGTGCAAAAAGTGGTTTTTCAACACTAACACAAGTGCGAAAAGTGTTTTTTCAACACTAACACAAGTGCGAAAAGTGGTTTTTCCACACTAATACAAGTGCAAAAGTGGTTTCCTGCACAAACACAAGTGCGAAAAGTGGTTTTTCAACACTAACACAAGTGCGAAAAGTGGTTTTTCAACACTAACACAAGTGCAAAAAGTGGTTTCCTGCACCAACACAAGTGCGAAAAGTGGTTTTTCAACACTAACACAAATGCGAAAAGTGGTTTTTCCACACTAATACAAGTGCAAAAGTGGTTTCCTGCACAAACACAAGTGCGAAAAGTGGTTTTCCAACACTATCACAAGTGCAAAAAGTGTTTTTTCCACACTAATACAAATGCAAAAGTGGTTTCCTGCACCAGCACAAGTGTGAAAAGTGGTTTTTCAACACTAACAAGTGCGAAAAGTGGTTTTTCAACACTAACACAAGTGCGAAAAGTGGTTTTTCCACACTAATACAAGTGCAAAAGTGGTTTCCTGCACCAACACAAGTGCGAAAAGTGGTTTTTCAACACTAACACAAATGCGAAAAGTGGTTTTTCCACACTAATACAAGTGCAAAAGTGGTTTCCTGCACAAACACAAGTGCGAAAAGTGGTTTTCCAACACTATCACAAGTGCAAAAAGTGTTTTTTCCACACTAATACAAATGCAAAAGTGGTTTCCTGCACCAGCACAAGTGGTTTTTCAACACTAACAAGTGCGAAAAGTGGTTTTTCAACACTAACACAAGTGCGAAAAGTGGTTTTTCAACACTAACACAAGTGCGAAAAGTGGTTTTTCAACACTAACACAAGTGCAAAAAGTGGTTTTCCACACTAATACAAGTGCAAAAGTGGTTTCCTGCACCAACACAAGTGCGAAAAGTGGTTTTTCAACACTAACACAAGTGCGAAAAGTGGTTTTTCAACACTAACACAAGTGCAAAAACTGTTTTTTCCACACTAATACAAGTGCAAAAGTGGTTTCCTGCACCAACACAAGTGCGAACAGTGGTTTTTCAACACTATCGCAAGTGCAAAAAGTGTTTTTCCCACACTAATACAAGTGCAAAAGTGGTTTCCTGCACCAACACAAGTGCGAAAAGTGGTTTTTCAACACTAACCCAAGTGCAAAAAGTGGTTTTTCAACACTATCACAAGTGCAAAAAGTGTTTTTTCAACACTAATACAAGTGCAAAAGTGGTTTCCTGCACCAACACAAGTGCGAAAAGTGGTTTTTCAACACTAACACAAGTGCGAAAAGTGGTTTTTCAACACTAACACAAGTGCGAAAAGTGGTTTTTCCACACTAATACAAGTGCAAAAGTGGTTTTTCAACACTAACACAAGTGCAAAAAGTGGTTTTTCAACACTATCACAAGTGCAAAAAGTGTTTTTTCCACACTAAAGAAGTGCAAAAGTGGTTTCCTGCACCAACACAAGTGCGAAAAGTGGTTTTTCAACACTAACACAAGTGCGAAAAGTGGTTTTTCAACACTATCACAAGTGCAAAAAGTGTTTTTTCCAAACTAATACAAGTGCAAAAGTGGTTTCCTGCACCAACACAAGTGCGAAAAGTGGTTTTTCAACACTAACACAAGTGCGAAAAGTGGTTTTTCAACACTAATACAAGTGCAAAAGTGGTTTCCTGCACAAACACAAGTGCGAAAAGTGGTTTTTCAACACTAACACAAGTGTGAAAAGTGGTTTTTCAACACTAACACAAGTGCGAAAAGTGGTTTTTCAACACTAACACAAGTGCAAAAAGTGTTTTTTCCACACTAATACAAGTGCAAAAGTGGTTTCCTGCACCAACACAAGTGCGAAAAGTGGTTTTTCAACACTAACACAAGTGCGAAAAGTGGTTTTTCAACACTATCACAAGTGCAAAAAGTGTTTTTTCCAAACTAATACAAGTGCAAAAGTGGTTTCCTGCACCAACACAAGTGCGAAAAGTGGTTTTTCAACACTAACACAAGTGCGAAAAGTGGTTTTTCCACACTAATACAAGTGCAAAAGTGGTTTCCTGCACCAACACAAGTGCGAAAAGAGGTTTTTCAACACTAACACAAGTGCAAAAAGTGGTTTTTCCACACTAACACAAATGCGAAAAGTGGTTTTTCAACACTATCACAAGTGCAAAAAGTGTTTTTTCCACACTAATACAAGTGCAAAAGTGGTTTCCTGCACCAACACAAGTGCGAAAAGTGGTTTTTCAACACTAACACAAGTGCGAAAAGTAGTTTTTCAACACTAACACAAGTGCAAAAAGTGGCTTTTCCACACTAATACAAGTGCAAAAGTGGTTTCCTGCACCAACACAAGTGCGAAAAGTGGTTTTTCAATACTAACACAAGTGCGAAAAGTGGTTTTTCAACACTAACACAAGTGCGAAAAGTGGTTTTTCCACACTAATACAAGTGCAAAAGTGGTTTCCTGCACCAACACAAGTGCGAAAAGTGGTTTTTCAACACTAACACAAGTGCGAAAAGTGGTTTTTCAACACTAATACAAGTGCAAAAGTGGTTTCCTGCACAAACACAAGTGCGAAAAGTGGTTTTTCAACACTAACACAAGTGCGAAAAGTGGTTTTTCAACACTAACACAAGTGCGAAAAGTGGTTTTCCAACACTATCACAAGTGCAAAAAGTGTTTTTTCCACACTAATACAAATGCAAAAGTGGTTTCCTGCACCAACACAAGTGCGAAAAGTGGTTTTTCAACACTAACACAAGTGCGAAAAGTGGTTTTTCAACACTAACACAAGTGCGAAAAGTGGTTTTTCAACACTAACACAAGTGCGAAAAGTGGTTTTTCAACACTAACACAAGTGCGAAAAGTGGTTTTTCAACACTAACACAAGTGCGAAAAGTGTTTTTTCCACACTAATACAAGTGCAAAAGTGGTTTCCTGCACCAACACAAGTGCGAAAAGTGCTTTTTCAACACTAACACAAGTGCGAAAAGTGGTTTTTCAACACTAACACAAGTGCAAAAAGTGTTTTTTCCACACTAATACAAGTGCAAAAGTGGTTTCCTGCACCAACACAAGTGCGAAAAGTGGTTTTTCCAAACTATCGCAAGTGCAAAAAGTGTTTTTCCCACATTAATACAAGTGCAAAAGTGGTTTCCTGCACCAACACAAGTGCGAAAAGTGGTTTTTCAACACTAACACAAGTGCGAAAAGTGGTTTTTCAACACTAACCCAAGTGCGAAAAGTGGTTTTTCAACACTATCACAAGTGCAAAAAGTGTTTTTTCAACACTAATACAAGTGCAAAAGTGGTTTCCTGCACCAACACAAGTGCGAAAAGTGGTTTTTCAACACTAACACAAGTGCGAAAAGTGGTTTTTCAACACTAACACAAGTGCGAAAAGTGGGTTTTCCACACTAATACAAGTGCAAAAGTGGTTTTTCAACACTAACACAAGTGCAAAAAGTGGTTTTTCAACACTATCACAAGTGCAAAAAGTGTTTTTTCCACACTAATACAAGTGCAAAAGTGGTTTCCTGCACCAACACAATTGCGAAAAGTGGTTTTTCAACACTAACACAAGTGCGAAAAGTGGTTTTTCAACACTAACACAGGTGCGAAAAGTGTTTTTTCCACACTAATACAAGTGCAAAAGTGGTTTCCTGCACCAACACAAGTGCGAAAAGTGGTTTTTCAACACTAACCCAAGTGCGAAAAGTGGTTTTTCAACACTAATACAAGTGCAAAAGTGGTTTCCTGCACCAACACAAGTGCGAAAAGTGGTTTTTCAACACTAACACAAGTGCGAAAAGTGGTTTTTCAACACTAACACAGGTGCGAAAAGTGTTTTTTCCACACTAATACAAGTGCAAAAGTGGTTTCCTGCACCAACACAAGTGCGAAAAGTGGTTTTTCAACACTAACCCAAGTGCGAAAAGTGGTTTTTCAACACTATCACAAGTGCAAAAAGTGGTTTTTCAACACTAACACAAGTGCAAAAAGTGGTTTTTCAACACTATCACAAGTGCAAAAAGTGTTTTTTCCACACTAATACAAGTGCAAAAGTGGTTTCCTGCACCAACACAAGTGCGAAAAGTGCTTTTTCAACACTAACACAAGTGCGAAAAGTGGTTTTTCAACACTAACACAAGTGCAAAAAGTGTTTTTTCCACACTAATACAAGTGCAAAAGTGGTTTCCTGCACCAACACAAGTGCGAAAAGTGGTTTTTCCACACTATCGCAAGTGCAAAAAGTGTTTTTCCCACACTAATACAAGTGCAAAAGTGGTTTCCTGCACCAACACAAGTGCGAAAAGTGGTTTTTCAACACTAACACAAGTGCGAAAAGTGGTTTTTCAACACTAACACAAGTGCAAAAAGTGGTTTTTCAACACTATCACAAGTGCAAAAAGTGTTTTTTCCACACTAATACAAGTGCAAAAGTGGTTTCCTGCACCAACACAAGTGCGAAAAGTGGTTTTTCAACACTAACACAAGTGCGAAAAGTGGTTTTTCAACACTAACACGGGTGCGAAAAGTGTTTTTTCCAAACTAATACAAGTGCAAAAGTGGTTTCCTGCACCAACACAAGTGCGAAAAGTGGTTTTTCAACACTAACAAAAGTGCAAAAAGTGGTTTTTCCACACTAATACAAGTGCAAAAGTGGTTTCCTGCACCAACACAAGTGCGAAAAGAGGTTTTTCAACACTAACACAAGTGCAAAAAGTGGTTTCCTGCACCAACACAAGTGCGAAAAGTGGTTTTTCAACACTAACACAAGTGCGAAAAGTGGTTTTTCAACACTAACACAAATGCGAAAAGTGGTTTTTCAACACTATCACAAGTGCAAAAAGTGTTTTTTCCACACTAATACAAGTGCAAAAGTGGTTTCCTGCACCAACACAAGTGCGAAAAGTGGTTTTTCAACACTAACACAAGTGCGAAAAGTAGTTTTTCAACACTAACACAAGTGCAAAAAGTGGCTTTTCCACACTAATACAAGTGCAAAAGTGGTTTCCTGCACCAACACAAGTGCGAAAAGTGGTTTTTCAATACTAACACAAGTGCGAAAAGTGGTTTTTCAACACTAACACAAGTGTGAAAAGTGGTTTTTCCACACTAATACAAGTGCAAAAGTGGTTTCCTGCACCAACACAAGTGCGAAAAGTGGTTTTTCAACACTAACACAAGTGCGAAAAGTGGTTTTTCAACACTAATACAAGTGCAAAAGTGGTTTCCTGCACAAACACAAGTGCGAAAAGTGGTTTTTCAACACTAACACAAGTGCGAAAAGTGGTTTTTCAACACTAACACAAGTGCGAAAAGTGGTTTTCCAACACTATCACAAGTGCAAAAAGTGTTTTTTCCACACTAATACAAATGCAAAAGTGGTTTCCTGCACCAACACAAGTGCGAAAAGTGGTTTTTCAACACTAACACAAGTGCGAAAAGTGGTTTTTCAACACTAACACAAGTGCGAAAAGTGGTTTTTCAACACTAACACAAGTGCGAAAAGTGGTTTTTCAACACTAACACAAGTGCGAAAAGTGGTTTTTCAACACTAACACAAGTGCAAAAAGTGTTTTTTCCACACTAATACAAGTGCAAAAGTGGTTTCCTGCACCAACACAAGTGCGAAAAGTGCTTTTTCAACACTAACACAAGTGCGAAAAGTGGTTTTTCAACACTAACACAAGTGCAAAAAGTGTTTTTTCCACACTAATACAAGTGCAAAAGTGGTTTCCTGCACCAACACAAGTGCGAAAAGTGTTTTTTCCACACTATCGCAAGTGCAAAAAGTGTTTTTCCCACACTAATACAAGTGCAAAAGTGGTTTCCTGCACCAACACAAGTGCGAAAAGTGGTTTTTCAACACTAACACAAGTGCGAAAAGTGGTTTTTCAACACTAACCCAAGTGCGAAAAGTGGTTTTTCAACACTATCACAAGTGCAAAAAGTGTTTTTTCAACACTAATACAAGTGCAAAAGTGGTTTCCTGCACCAACACAAGTGCGAAAAGTGGTTTTTCAACACTAACACAAGTGCGAAAAGTGGTTTTTCAACACTAACACAAGTGCGAAAAGTGGGTTTTCCACACTAACACAAGTGCAAAAAGTGGTTTTTCAACACTATCACAAGTGCAAAAAGTGTTTTTTCCACACTAATACAAGTGCAAAAGTGGTTTCCTGCACCAACACAAGTGCGAAAAGTGGTTTTTCAACACTAACACAAGTGCGAAAAGTGGTTTTTCAACACTAACACAGGTGCGAAAAGTGTTTTTTCCACACTAATACAAGTGCAAAAGTGGTTTCCTGCACCAACACAAGTGCGAAAAGTGGTTTTTCAACACTAACACAAGTGCGAAAAGTGGTTTTTCAACACTATCACAAGTGCAAAAAGTGTTTTTTCCACACTAATACAAGTGCAAAAGTGGTTTCCTGCACCAACACAAGTGCGAAAAGTGGTTTTTCAACACTAACACAAGTGCGAAAAGTGGTTTTTCAACACTAACACAAGTGCAAAAAGTGGTTTTTCAACACTATCACAAGTGCAAAAAGTGTTTTTTCCACACTAATACAAGTGCAAAAGTGGTTTCCTGCACCAACACAAGTGCGAAAAGTGGTTTTTCAACACTAACACAAGTGCAAAAAGTGGTTTTTCAACACTAACACAAGTGCGAAAAGTGTTTTTTCAACACTAACACAAGTGCGAAAAGTGGTTTTTCCACACTAATACAAGTGCAAAAGTGGTTTCCTGCACAAACACAAGTGCGAAAAGTGGTTTTTCAACACTAACACAAGTGCGAAAAGTGGTTTTTCAACACTAACACAAGTGCAAAAAGTGGTTTCCTGCACCAACACAAGTGCGAAAAGTGGTTTTTCAACACTAACACAAATGCGAAAAGTGGTTTTTCCACACTAATACAAGTGCAAAAGTGGTTTCCTGCACAAACACAAGTGCGAAAAGTGGTTTTCCAACACTATCACAAGTGCAAAAAGTGTTTTTTCCACACTAATACAAATGCAAAAGTGGTTTCCTGCACCAGCACAAGTGCGAAAAGTGGTTTTTCAACACTAACAAGTGCGAAAAGTGGTTTTTCAACACTACACAAGTGCGAAAAGTGGTTTTTCCACACTAATACAAGTGCAAAAGTGGTTTCCTGCACCAACACAAGTGCGAAAAGTGGTTTTTCAACACTAACACAAATGCGAAAAGTGTTTTTCCACACTAATACAAGTGCAAAAGTGGTTTCCTGCACAAACACAAAGTGCGAAAAGTGGTTTTCCAACACTATCACAAGTGCAAAAAGTGTTTTTTCCACACTAATACAAATGCAAAAGTGGTTTCCTGCACCAGCACAAGTGGTTTTTCAACACTAACAAGTGCGAAAAGTGGTTTTTCAACACTAACACAAGTGCGAAAAGTGGTTTTTCAACACTAACACAAGTGCGAAAAGTGTTTTTCAACACTAACACAAGTGCAAAAAGTGGTTTTTCCACACTAATACAAGTGCAAAAGTGGTTCCTGCACCAACACAAGTGCGAAAAGTGGTTTTTCAACACTAACACAAGTGCGAAAAGTGGTTTTTCAACACTAACACAAGTGCAAAAACTGTTTTTTTCCACACTAATACAAGTGCAAAAGTGGTTTCCTGCACCAACACAAGTGCGAACAGTGGTTTTTCAACACTATCGCAAGTGCAAAAAGTGTTTTTCCCACACTAATAGAAGTGCAAAAGTGGTTTCCTGCACCAACACAAGTGCGAAAAGTGTTTTTCAACACTAACCCAAGTGCAAAAAGTGGTTTTTCAACACTATCACAAGTGCAAAAAGTGTTTTTTCAACACTAATACAAGTGCAAAAGTGGTTTCCTGCACCAACACAAGTGCGAAAAGTGGTTTTTCAACACTAACACAAGTGCGAAAAGTGGTTTTTCAACACTAACACAAGTGCGAAAAGTGGTTTTTCCACACTAATACAAGTGCAAAAGTGGTTTTTCAACACTAACACAAGTGCAAAAAGTGGTTTTTCAACACTATCACAAGTGCAAAAAGTGTTTTTTCCACACTAATACAAGTGCAAAAGTGGTTTCCTGCACCAACACAAGTGCGAAAAGTGGTTTTTCAACACTAACACAAGTGCGAAAAGTGGTTTTTCAACACTAACACAGGTGCGAAAAGTGTTTTTTCCACACTAATACAAGTGCAAAAAGTGGTTTCCTGCACCAACACAAGTGCGAAAAGTGGTTTTTCAACACTAACACAAGTGCGAAAAGTGGTTTTTCAACACTATCACAAGTGCAAAAAGTGTTTTTTCCACACTAATACAAGTGCGAAAAGTGGTTTTTCAACACTAACACAAGTGCAAAAAGTGGTTTTTCAACACTATCACAAGTGCAAAAAGTGTTTTTTCCACACTAATACAAGTGCAAAAGTGGTTTCCTGCACCAACACAAGTGCGAAAAGTGGTTTTTCAACACTAACACAAGTGCAAAAAGTGGTTTTTCAACACTAACACAAGTGCGAAAAGTGGTTTTTCAACACTAACACAAGTGCGAAAAGTGGTTTTTCAACACTAACACAAGTGCAAAAAGTGGTTTTTCAACACTAACACAAGTGCGAAAATTGGTTTTCAACACTAACACAAGTGCGAAAAGTGGTTTTTCCACACTAATACAAGTGCAAAAGTGGTTTCCTGCAGCAACACAAGTGCGAAAAGTGGTTTTTCAACACTAACACAAGTGCAAAAAGTGGTTTTTCAACACTAACATAAGTGCGAAAAGTGGTTTTTCCACACTATCGCAAGTGCAAAAAGTGTTTTTCCCACACTAATACAAGTGCAAAAGTGGTTTCCTGCACCAACACAAGTGCGAAAAGTGGTTTTTCAACACTAACACAAGTGCGAAAAGTGGTTTTTCAACACTAACCCAAGTGCGAAAAGTGGTTTTCAACACTATCACAAGTGCAAAAAGTGTTTTTTCAACACTAATACAAGTGCAAAAGTGGTTTCCTGCACCAACACAAGTGCGAAAAGTGGTTTTTCAACACTAACACAAGTGCGAAAAGTGGTTTTTCAACACTAACACAAGTGCGAAAAGTGGGTTTTCCACACTAATACAAGTGCAAAAGTGGTTTCCTGCACCAACACAAGTGCGAAAAGTGGTTTTTCAACACTAACACAAGTGCGAAAAGTGTTTTTTCCACACTAATACAAGTGCAAAAGTGTTTCCTGCACCAACACAAGTGCGAAAAGTGCTTTTTCAACACTAACACAAGTGCGAAAAGTGGTTTTTCAACACTAACACAAGTGCAAAAAGTGTTTTTTCCACACTAATACAAGTGCAAAAGTGGTTTCCTGCACCAACACAAGTGCGAAAAGTGGTTTTTCCACACTATCGCAAGTGCAAAAAGTGTTTTTCCCCACACTAATACAAGTGCAAAAGTGGTTTCCTGCACCAACACAAGTGCGAAAAGTGGTTTTTCAACACTAACACAAGTGCGAAAAGTGGTTTTCAACACTAACCCAAGTGCGAAAAGTGGTTTTTCAACACTATCACAAGTGCAAAAAGTGTTTTTTCAACACTAATACAAGTGCAAAAGTGGTTTCCTGCACCAACACAAGTGCGAAAAGTGGTTTTTCAACACTAACACAAGTGCGAAAAGTGGTTTTTCAACACTAACACAAGTGCGAAAAGTGGTTTTTCCACACTAATACAAGTGCAAAAGTGGTTTTTCAACACTAACACAAGTGCAAAAAGTGGTTTTTCAACACTATCACAAGTGCAAAAAGTGTTTTTTCCACACTAATACAAGTGCAAAAGTGGTTTCCTGCACCAACACAAGTGCGAAAAGTGGTTTTTCAACACTAACACAAGTGCGAAAAGTGGTTTTTCAACACTAACACAGGTGCGAAAAGTGTTTTTTCCACACTAATACAAGTGCAAAAGTGGTTTCCTGCACCAACACCAAGTGCGAAAAGTGGTTTTTTCAACACTAACACAAGTGCGAAAAGTGGTTTTTCAACACTATCACAAGTGCAAAAAGTGTTTTTTCCACACTAATACAAGTGCGAAAAGTGGTTTTTCAACACTAACACAAGTGCAAAAAGTGGTTTTTCAACACTATCACAAGTGCAAAAAGTGTTTTTTCCACACTAATACAAGTGCAAAAGTGGTTTCCTGCACCAACACAAGTGCGAAAAGTGGTTTTTCAACACTAACACAAGTGCAAAAAGTGGTTTTTCAACACTATCACAAGTGCAAAAAGTGTTTTTTCCACACTAATACAAGTGCGAAAAGTGGTTTTTCAACACTAACACAAGTGCAAAAAGTGGTTTTTCAACACTATCACAAGTGCAAAAAGTGTTTTTTCCACACTAATACAAGTGCAAAAGTGGTTTCCTGCACCAACACAAGTGCGAAAAGTGGTTTTTCAACACTAACACAAGTGCAAAAAGTGGTTTTTCAACACTAACACAAGTGCGAAAAGTGTTTTTTCCACACTAATACAAGTGCAAAAGTGGTTTCCTGCACCAACACAAGTGCGAAAAGTGCTTTTTCAACACTAACACAAGTGCGAAAAGTGGTTTTTCAACACTAACACAAGTGCAAAAAGTGTTTTTTCCACACTAATACAAGTGCAAAAAGTGGTTTCCTGCACCAACACAAGTGCGAAAAGTGGTTTTTCCACACTATCGCAAGTGCAAAAAAGTGTTTTTCCCACACTAATACAAGTGCAAAAGTGGTTTCCTGCACCAACACAAGTGCGAAAAGTGGTTTTTCAACACTAACACAAGTGCGAAAAGTGGTTTTTCAACACTAACCCAAGTGCGAAAAGTGGTTTTTCAACACTATCACAAGTGCAAAAAGTGTTTTTTCAACACTAATACAAGTGCAAAAGTGGTTTCCTGCACCAACACAAGTGCGAAAAGTGGTTTTTCAACACTAACACAAGTGCGAAAAGTGGTTTTTCAACACTAACACAAGTGCGAAAAGTGGGTTTTCCACACTAATACAAGTGCAAAAGTGGTTTCCTGCACCAACACAAGTGCGAAAAGTGGTTTTTCAACACTAACACAAGTGCGAAAAGTGTTTTTTTCCACACTAATACAAGTGCAAAAGTGGTTTCCTGCACCAACACAAGTGCGAAAAGTGCTTTTTCAACACTAACACAAGTGCGAAAAGTGGTTTTTCAACACTAACACAAGTGCAAAAAGTGTTTTTTCCACACTAATACAAGTGCAAAAGTGGTTTCCTGCACCAACACAAGTGCGAAAAGTGGTTTTTCCACACTATCGCAAAGTGCAAAAAGTGTTTTTCCACACTAATACAAGTGCAAAAGTGGTTTCCTGCACCAACACAAGTGCGAAAAGTGGTTTTTCAACACTAACACAAGTGCGAAAAGTGGTTTTTCAACACTAACCAAGTGCGAAAAGTGGTTTTTCAACACTATCACAAGTGCAAAAAGTGTTTTTTCAACACTAATACAAGTGCAAAAGTGGTTTCCTGCACCAACACAAGTGCGAAAAGTGGTTTTTCAACACTAACACAAGTGCGAAAAGTGGTTTGGTTTTTCAACACTAACACAAGTGCGAAAAGTGGTTTTTCCACACTAATACAAGTGCAAAAGTGGTTTTTCAACACTAACACAAGTGCAAAAAGTGGTTTTTCAACACTATCACAAGTGCAAAAAGTGTTTTTTCCACACTAATACAAGTGCAAAAGTGGTTTCCTGCACCAACACAAGTGCGAAAAGTGGTTTTTCAACACTAACACAAGTGCGAAAAGTGGTTTTTCAACACTAACACAGGTGCGAAAAGTGTTTTTTCCACACTAATACAAGTGCAAAAGTGGTTTCCTGCACCAACACAAGTGCGAAAAGTGGTTTTTCAACACTAACACAAGTGCGAAAAGTGGTTTTTCAACACTATCACAAGTGCAAAAAGTGTTTTTTCCACACTAATACAAGTGCGAAAAGTGGTTTTTCAACACTAACACAAGTGCAAAAAGTGGTTTTTCAACACTATCACAAGTGCAAAAAGTGTTTTTTCCACACTAATACAAGTGCAAAAGTGGTTTCCTGCACCAACACAAGTGCGAAAAGTGGTTTTTCAACACTAACACAAGTGCAAAAAGTGGTTTTTCAACACTAACACAAGTGCGAAAAGTGGTTTTTCAACACTAACACAAGTGCGAAAAGTGGTTTTTCAACACTAACACAAGTGCAAAAAGTGGTTTTTCAACACTAACACAAGTGCGAAAATTGGTTTTCAACACTAACACAAGTGCGAAAAGTGGTTTTTCCACACTAATACAAGTGCAAAAGTGGTTTCCTGCAGCAACACAAGTGCGAAAAGTGGTTTTTCAACACTAACACAAGTGCAAAAAGTGGTTTTTCAACACTAACATAAGTGCGAAAAGTGGTTTTTCAACACTATCACAAGTGCAAAAAGTTGTTTTTCCACACTAATAAAGTGCAAAAGTGGTTTCCTGCACCAACACAAGTGCGAAAAGTGGTTTTTCAACACTAACACAAGTGCGAAAAGTGGTTTTTCAACAATAACACAAGTGCGAAAAGTGGTTTTTCCACACTAATACAAGTGCAAAAGCGGTTTCCTGCACCAACACAAGTGCGAAAAGTGGTTTTTCAACACTAACACAAGTGCGAAAAGTGGTTTTTCAACACTAACACAAGTGCGAAAAGTGTTTTTTCCACACTTATTCAAGTGCAAAAGTGATTTCCTGCATCAACACAAAAAAGTGGTTATTCAACACTAACACAAGTGCGAAAAGTGGTTTTTCAACACTAACACAAGTGCGAAAAGTGGTTTTTCAACACTAACACAAGCGCGAAAAGTGTTTTTTTCCACACGAATGCAAGTGCAAAAGTGGTTTCCTGCACCAACACAAGTGCGAAAAGTGGTTTTTCAACACTAACACAAGTGCGAAAAGGGGTTTTTCAACACTAACACAAGTGGGAAAAGTGGTTTTTCAACACTAACACAAGTGCGAAATGTGGTTTTTCCACACTAATACAAGTGCAAAAGTGGTTTCCTGCACCAACACAAGTGCGAAAAGTGGTTTTTCAACACTAACACAAGTGCGAAAAGTGGTTTTTCAACACTATCACAAGTGCAAAAAGTGGTTTTTCAACACTAACACAAGTGCGAAAAGTGGTTTCCTGCACCAACACAAGTGCGAAAAGTGGTTTTTCAACACTAACACAAGTGCGAAAAGTGGTTTTTCCACACTAATACAAGTGCAAAAGTGGTTTCCTGCACCAACACAAGTGCGAAAAGTGGTTTTTCAACACGAATACAAGTGCAAAAGTGGTTTCCTGCACCAATACAAGTGCGATAAGTGGTTTTTCAACACTAACACAAGTGCGAAAAGTTGTTTTTCCACACTAATACAAGTGCAAAAGTGGTTTCCTGCACCAACACGTGCAAAAAGTGGTTTTTCAAAACTAACACAAGTGCGAAAAGTGGTTTTTCAACACTAACACAAGTGCGAAAAGTGGTTTTTCAACACTATCACAAGTGCAAAAAGTGTTTTTCCACACTAATACAAGTGCAAAAGTGGTTTCCTGCACCAACACAAGTGCGAAAAGAGTTTTTTCAACACTAACACAAGTGCGAAAAGTGGTTTTTCAACACTAACACAAGTGCGAAAAGTGGTTTTTCAACACTATCACAAGTGCAAAAAGTGTTTCTTCCACACTAATACAAATGCAAAAGTGGTTTCCTGCACCAACACAAGTGCGAAAAGTGGTTTTTCAACACTAACACAAGTGCGAAAAGTGGTTTTTCAACACTATCACAAGTGCAAAAAGTGTTTTTTCCACACTAATACAAGTGCAAAAGTGGTTTCCTGCACCAACACAAGTGCGAAAAGTGGTTTTTCAACACTAACACAAGTGCGAAAAGTGGTTTTTCAACACTAACACAAGTGCGAAAAGTGGTTTTTCAACACTAACACAAGTGCAAAAAGTGGCTTTTCCACACTAATACAAGTGCAAAAGTGGTTTCCTGCACCAACACAAGTGCGAGATGTGGTTTTTCAATACTAACACAAGTGCGAAAAGTGGTTTTTCAACACTAACACAAGTGCGAAACGTGTTTTTTCCACACTAATACAAGTGCAAAAGTGGTTTCCTGCACCAACACAAGTGCGAAAAGTGGTTTTTCAACACTAACACAAGTGCGAAAAGTGGTTTTTCAACACTAATACAAGTGCAAAAGTGGTTTCCTGCACAAACACAAGTGCGAAAAGTGGTTTTTCAACACTAACACAAGTGCGAAAAGTGGTTTTTCAACACTAACACAAGTGCGAAAAGTGGTTTTTCAACACTAACACAAGTGCAAAAAGTGTTTTTTCCACACTAATACAAGTGCAAAAGTGGTTTCCTGCACCAACACAAGTGCGAAAAGTGGTTTTTCAACACTAACACAAGTGCGAAAAGTGGTTTTTCAACACTATCACAAGTGCAAAAAGTGTTTTTTCCAAACTAATACAAGTGCAAAAGTGGTTTCCTGCACCAACACAAGTGCGAAAAGTGGTTTTTCAACACTAACACAAGTGCGAAAAGTGGTTTTTCCACACTAATACAAGTGCAAAAGTGGTTTCCTGCACCAACACAAGTGCGAAAAGAGGTTTTTCAACACTAACACAAGTGCAAAAAGTGGTTTCCTGCACCAACACAAGTGCGAAAAGTGGTTTTTCAACACTAACACAAGTGCGAAAAGTGGTTTTTCAACACTAACACAAATGCGAAAAGTGGTTTTTCAACACTATCACAAGTGCAAAAAGTGTTTTTTCCACACTAATACAAGTGCAAAAGTGGTTTCCTGCACCAACACAAGTGCGAAAAGTGGGTTTTCAACACTAACACAAGTGCGAAAAGTGGTTTTTCCACACTAATACAAGTGCAAAAGTGGTTTTTCAACACTAACACAAGTGCAAAAAGTGGTTTTTCAACACTATCACAAGTGCAAAAAGTGTTTTTTCCACACTAATACAAGTGCAAAAGTGGTTTCCTGCACCAACACAAGTGCGAAAAGTGGTTTTTCAACACTAACACAAGTGCGAAAAGTGGTTTTTCAACACTAACACAGGTGCGAAAAGTGTTTTTTCCACACTAATACAAGTGCAAAAGTGGTTTCCTGCACCAACACAAGTGCGAAAAGTGGTTTTTCAACACTAACACAAGTGCGAAAAGTGGTTTTTCAACACTATCACAAGTGCAAAAAGTGTTTTTTCCACACTAATACAAGTGCGAAAAGTGGTTTTTCAACACTAACACAAGTGCAAAAAGTGGTTTTTCAACACTATCACAAGTGCAAAAAGTGTTTTTTCCACACTAATACAAGTGCAAAAGTGGTTTCCTGCACCAACACAAGTGCGAAAAGTGGTTTTTCAACACTAACACAAATGCAAAAAGTGGTTTTTCAACACTAACACAAGTGCGAAAAGTGGTTTTTCAACACTAACACAAGTGCGAAAAGTGGTTTTTCAACACTAACACAAGTGCAAAAAGTGGTTTTTCAACACTAACACAAGTGCGAAAATTGGTTTTCAACATAAACACAAGTGCGAAAAGTGGTTTTTCCACACTAATACAAGTGCAAAAGTGGTTTCCTGCAGCAACACAAGTGCGAAAAGTGGTTTTTCAACACTAACACAAGTGCAAAAAGTGGTTTTTCAACACTAACATAAGTGCGAAAAGTGGTTTTTCAACACTATCACAAGTGCAAAAAGTTGTTTTTCCACACTAATAAAGTGCAAAAGTGGTTTCCTGCACCAACACAAGTGCGAAAAGTGGTTTTTCAACACTAACACAAGTGCGAAAAGTGGTTTTTCAACAATAACACAAGTGCGAAAAGTGGTTTTTCCACACTAATACAAGTGCAAAAGCGGTTTCCTGCACCAACACAAGTGCGAAAAGTGGTTTTTCAACACTAACACAAGTGCGAAAAGTGGTTTTTCAACACTAACACAAGTGCGAAAAGTGTTTTTTCCACACTTATTCAAGTGCAAAAGTGATTTCCTGCATCAACACAAAAAAGTGGTTATTCAACACTAACACAAGTGCGAAAAGTGGTTTTTCAACACTAACACAAGTGCGAAAAGTGGTTTTTCAACACTAACACAAGCGCGAAAAGTGTTTTTTTTCCACACGAATGCAAGTGCAAAAGTGGTTTCCTGCACCAACACAAGTGCGAAAAGTGGTTTTTCAACACTAACACAAGTGCGAAAAGGGGTTTTTCAACACTAACACAAGTGGGAAAAGTGGTTTTTCAACACTAACACAAGTGCGAAATGTGGTTTTTCCACACTAATACAAGTGCAAAAGTGGTTTCCTGCACCAACACAAGTGCGAAAAGTGGTTTTTCAACACTAACACAAGTGCGAAAAGTGGTTTTTCAACACTATCACAAGTGCAAAAAGTGGTTTTTCAACACTAACACAAGTGCGAAAAGTGGTTTCCTGCACCAACACAAGTGCGAAAAGTGGTTTTCCAACACTAACACAAGTGCGAAAAGTGGTTTTTCCACACTAATACAAGTGCAAAAGTGGTTTCCTGCACCAACACAAGTGCGAAAAGTGGTTTTTCAACACGAATACAAGTGCAAAAGTGGTTTCCTGCACCAATACAAGTGCGATAAGTGGTTTTTCAACACTAACACAAGTGCGAAAAGTTGTTTTTCCACACTAATACAAGTGCAAAAGTGGTTTCCTGCACCAACACGTGCAAAAAGTGGTTTTTCAAAACTAACACAAGTGCGAAAAGTGGTTTTTCAACACTAACACAAGTGCGAAAAGTGGTTTTTCAACACTATCACAAGTGCAAAAAGTGTTTTTCCACACTAATACAAGTGCAAAAGTGGTTTCCTGCACCAACACAAGTGCGAAAAGAGTTTTTTCAACACTAACACAAGTGCGAAAAGTGGTTTTTCAACACTAACACAAGTGCGAAAAAGTGGTTTTTCAACACTATCACAAGTGCAAAAAGTGTTTCTTCCACACTAATACAAATGCAAAAGTGGTTTCCTGCACCAACACAAGTGCGAAAAGTGGTTTTTCAACACTAACACAAGTGCGAAAAGTGGTTTTTCAACACTATCACAAGTGCAAAAAGTGTTTTTTCCACACTAATACAAGTGCAAAAGTGGTTTCCTGCACCAACACAAGTGCGAAAAGTGGTTTTTCAACACTAACACAAGTGCGAAAAGTGGTTTTTCAACACTAACACAAGTGCGAAAAGTGGTTTTTCAACACTAACACAAGTGCAAAAAGTGGCTTTTCCACACTAATACAAGTGCAAAAGTGGTTTCCTGCACCAACACAAGTGCGAGATGTGGTTTTTCAATACTAACACAAGTGCGAAAAGTGGTTTTTCAACACTAACACAAGTGCGAAAAGTGTTTTTTCCACACTAATACAAGTGCAAAAGTGGTTTCCTGCACCAACACAAGTGCGAAAAGTGGTTTTTCAACACTAACACAAGTGCGAAAAGTGGTTTTTCAACACTAATACAAGTGCAAAAGTGGTTTCCTGCACAAACACAAGTGCGAAAAGTGGTTTTTCAACAGTAACACAAGTGCGAAAAGTGGTTTTTCAACACTAACACAAGTGCGAAATGTGGTTTTCCAACACTATCACAAGTGCAAAAAGTGTTTTTTCCACACTAATACAAATGCAAAAGTGGTTTCCTGCACCAACACAAGTGCAAAAAGTGGTTTTTCAACACTAACACAAGTGCGAAATGTGGTTTTCCAACACTATCACAAGTGCAAAAAGTGTTTTTTCCACACTAATACAAATGCAAAAGTGGTTTCCTGCACCAACACAAGTGCAAAAAGTGGTTTTTAAACACTAACACAAGTGCGAAAAGTGGTTTTTCAACACTAACACAAGTGCGAAAAGTGTTTTTTCCACACTAATACAAGTGCAAAAGTGGTTTCCTGCACCAACACAAGTGCGAAAAGTGCTTTTTCAACACTAACACAAGTGCAAAAAGTGTTTTTTCCACACTAATACAAGTGCAAAAGTGGTTTCCTGCACCAACACAAGTGGGAAAAGTGGTTTTTCAACACTATCACAAGTGCAAAAAGTGTTTTTCCCACACTAATACAAGTGCAAAAGTGGTTTCCTGCACCAACACAAGTGCGAAAAGTGGTTTTTCAACACTAACACAAGTGCGAAAAGTGGTTTTTCAACACTAACACAAGTGCGAAAGGTGGGTTTTCCACACTAATACAAGTGCAAAAGTGGTTTTTCAACACTAACACAAGTGCAAAAAGTGGTTTTTCAACACTATCACAAGTGCAAAAAGTGTTTTTTACACACTAATACAAGTGCAAAAGTGGTTTCCTGCACCAACACAAGTGCGAAAAGTGGTTTTTCAACACTAACACAAGTGCGAAAAGTGGTTTTTCAACACTAACACAGGTGCGAAAAGTGTTTTTTCCACACTAATACAAGTGCAAAAGTGGTTTCCTGCACCAACACAAGTGCGAAAAGTGGTTTTTCAACACTAACCCAAGTGCGAAAAGTGGTTTTTCAACACTATCACAAGTGCAAAAAGTGTTTTTTCCACACTAATACAAGTGCAAAAGTGGTTTCCTGCACCAACACAAGTGCGAAAAGTGGTTTTTCAACACTAACACAAGTGCGAAAAGTGGTTTTTCAACACTAACACAAGTGCAAAAAGTCGTTTTTCAACACTATCACAAGTGCAAAAAGTGTTTTTTCCACACTAATACAAGTGCAAAAGTGGTTTCCTGTACCAACACAAGTGCGAAAAGTGCTTTTTCAACACTAACACAAGTGCGAAAAGTGGTTTTTCAACACTAACACAAGTGCAAAAAGTGTTTTTTCCACACTAATACAAGTGCAAAAGTGGTTTCCTGCACCAACACAAGTGCGAAAAGTGGTTTTTCCACACTATCGCAAGTGCAAAAAGTGTTTTTCCCACACTAATACAAGTGCAAAAGTGGTTTCCTGCACCAACACAAGTGCGAAAAGTGGTTTTTCAACACTAACACAAGTGCGAAAAGTGGTTTTTCAACACTAACACAAGTGCAAAAAGTGGTTTTTCAACACTATCACAAGTGCAAAAAGTGTTTTTTCCACACTAATACAAGTGCAAAAGTGGTTTCCTGCACCAACACAAGTGCGAAAAGTGGTTTTTCAACACTAACACAAGTGCGAAAAGTGGTTTTTCAACACTAACACGGGTGCGAAAAGTGTTTTTTCCAAACTAATACAAGTGCAAAAGTGGTTTCCTGCACCAACACAAGTGCGAAAAGTGGTTTTTCAACACTAATACAAGTGCAAAAGTGGTTTCCTGCACCAACACAAGTGCGAAAAGAGGTTTTTCAACACTAACACAAGTGCGAAAAGTGGTTTTTCAACACTAACACAAATGCGAAAAGTGGTTTTTCAACACTATCACAAGTGCAAAAAGTGTTTTTTCCACACTAATACAAGTGCAAAAGTGGTTTCCTGCACCAACACAAGTGCGAAAAGTGGTTTTTCAACACTAACACAAGGGCGAAAAGTAGTTTTTCAACACTAACACAAGTGCAAAAAGTGGCTTTTCCACACTAATACAAGTGCAAAAGTGGTTTCCTGCACCAACACAAGTGCGAAAAGTGGTTTTTCAACACTATCACAAGTGCAAAAAGTGTTTTTTCCACACTAATACAAGTGCGAAAAGTGGTTTTTCCACACTAATACAAGTGCAAAAGTGGTTTCCTGCACCAACACAAGTGCGAAAAGTGGTTTTTCAACACTAACACAAGTGCGAAAAGTGGTTTTTCAACACTAATACAAGTGCAAAAGTGGTTTCCTGCACAAACACAAGTGCGAAAAGTGGTTTTTCAACACTAACACAAGTGCGAAAAGTGGTTTTTCAACACTAACACAAGTGCGAAAAGTGGTTTTCCAACACTATCACAAGTGCAAAAAGTGTTTTTTCCACACTAATACAAATGCAAAAGTGGTTTCCTGCACCAACACAAGTGCGAAAAGTGGTTTTTCAACACTAACACAAGTGCGAAAAGTGGTTTTTCAACACTAACACAAGTGCGAAAAGTGGTTTTTCAACACTAACACAAGTGCGAAAAGTGGTTTTTCAATACTAACACAAGTGCGAAAAGTGGTTTTTCAACACTAACACAAGTGCGAAAAGTGGTTTTTCAACACTAACACAAGTGCGAAAAGTGTTTTTTCCACACTAATACAAGTGCAAAAGTGGTTTCCTGCACCAACACAAGTGCGAAAAGTGCTTTTTCAACACTAACACAAGTGCGAAAAGTGGTTTTTCAACACTAACACAAGTGCAAAAAGTGTTTTTTCCACACTAATACAAGTGCAAAAGTGGTTTCCTGCACCAACACAAGTGCGAAAAGTGTTTTTTCCACACTATCGCAAGTGCAAAAAGTGTTTTTCCCACACTAATACAAGTGCAAAAGTGGTTTCCTGCACCAACACAAGTGCGAAAAGTGGTTTTTCAACACTAACACGAGTGCGAAAAGTGGTTTTTCAACACTAACCCAAGTGCGAAAAGTGGTTTTTCCACACTAATACAAGTGCAAAAGTGGTTTTTCAACACTAACACAAGTGCAAAAAGTGGTTTTTCAACACTATCACAAGTGCAAAAAGTGTTTTTCCCACACTAATACAAGTGCAAAAGTGGTTTCCTGCACCAACACAAGTGCGAAAAGTGGTTTTTCAACACTAACACAAGTGCGAAAAGTGGTTTTTCAACACTAACACAAGTGCGAAAGGTGGGTTTTCCACACTAATACAAGTGCAAAAGTGGTTTTTCAACACTAACACAAGTGCAAAAAGTGGTTTTTCAACACTATCACAAGTGCAAAAAGTGTTTTTTACACACTAATACAAGTGCAAAAGTGGTTTCCTGCACCAACACAAGTGCGAAAAGTGGTTTTTCAACACTAACACAAGTGCGAAAAGTGGTTTTTCAACACTAACACAGGTGCGAAAAGTGTTTTTTCCACACTAATACAAGTGCAAAAGTGGTTTCCTGCACCAACACAAGTGCGAAAAGTGGTTTTTCAACACTAACCCAAGTGCGAAAAGTGGTTTTTCAACACTATCACAAGTGCAAAAAGTGTTTTTTCCACACTAATACAAGTGCAAAAGTGGTTTCCTGCACCAACACAAGTGCGAAAAGTGGTTTTTCAACACTAACACAAGTGCGAAAAGTGGTTTTTCAACACTAACACAAGTGCAAAAAGTCGTTTTTCAACACTATCACAAGTGCAAAAAGTGTTTTTTCCACACTAATACAAGTGCAAAAGTGGTTTCCTGTACCAACACAAGTGCGAAAAGTGCTTTTTCAACACTAACACAAGTGCGAAAAGTGGTTTTTCAACACTAACACAAGTGCAAAAAGTGTTTTTTCCACACTAATACAAGTGCAAAAGTGGTTTCCTGCACCAACACAAGTGCGAAAAGTGGTTTTTCCACACTATCGCAAGTGCAAAAAGTGTTTTTCCCACACTAATACAAGTGCAAAAGTGGTTTCCTGCACCAACACAAGTGCGAAAAGTGGTTTTTCAACACTAACACAAGTGCGAAAAGTGGTTTTTCAACACTAACACAAGTGCAAAAAGTGGTTTTTCAACACTATCACAAGTGCAAAAAGTGTTTTTTCCACACTAATACAAGTGCAAAAGTGGTTTCCTGCACCAACACAAGTGCGAAAAGTGGTTTTTCAACACTAACACAAGTGCGAAAAGTGGTTTTTCAACACTAACACGGGTGCGAAAAGTGTTTTTTCCAAACTAATACAAGTGCAAAAGTGGTTTCCTGCACCAACACAAGTGCGAAAAGTGGTTTTTCAACACTAATACAAGTGCAAAAGTGGTTTCCTGCACCAACACAAGTGCGAAAAGAGGTTTTTCAACACTAACACAAGTGCGAAAAGTGGTTTTTCAACACTAACACAAATGCGAAAAGTGGTTTTTCAACACTATCACAAGTGCAAAAAGTGTTTTTTCCACACTAATACAAGTGCAAAAGTGGTTTCCTGCACCAACACAAGTGCGAAAAGTGGTTTTTCAACACTAACACAAGGGCGAAAAGTAGTTTTTCAACACTAACACAAGTGCAAAAAGTGGCTTTTCCACACTAATACAAGTGCAAAAGTGGTTTCCTGCACCAACACAAGTGCGAAAAGTGGTTTTTCAACACTATCACAAGTGCAAAAAGTGTTTTTTCCACACTAATACAAGTGCGAAAAGTGGTTTTTCCACACTAATACAAGTGCAAAAGTGGTTTCCTGCACCAACACAAGTGCGAAAAGTGGTTTTTCAACACTAACACAAGTGCGAAAAGTGGTTTTTCAACACTAATACAAGTGCAAAAGTGGTTTCCTGCACAAACACAAGTGCGAAAAGTGGTTTTTCAACACTAACACAAGTGCGAAAAGTGGTTTTTCAACACTAACACAAGTGCGAAAAGTGGTTTTCCAACACTATCACAAGTGCAAAAAGTGTTTTTTCCACACTAATACAAATGCAAAAGTGGTTTCCTGCACCAACACAAGTGCGAAAAGTGGTTTTTCAACACTAACACAAGTGCGAAAAGTGGTTTTTCAACACTAACACAAGTGCGAAAAGTGGTTTTTCAACACTAACACAAGTGCGAAAAGTGGTTTTTCAATACTAACACAAGTGCGAAAAGTGGTTTTTCAACACTAACACAAGTGCGAAAAGTGGTTTTTCAACACTAACACAAGTGCGAAAAGTGTTTTTTCCACACTAATACAAGTGCAAAAGTGGTTTCCTGCACCAACACAAGTGCGAAAAGTGCTTTTTCAACACTAACACAAGTGCGAAAAGTGGTTTTTCAACACTAACACAAGTGCAAAAAGTGTTTTTTCCACACTAATACAAGTGCAAAAGTGGTTTCCTGCACCAACACAAGTGCGAAAAGTGTTTTTTCCACACTATCGCAAGTGCAAAAAGTGTTTTTCCCACACTAATACAAGTGCAAAAGTGGTTTCCTGCACCAACACAAGTGCGAAAAGTGGTTTTTCAACACTAACACGAGTGCGAAAAGTGGTTTTTCAACACTAACCCAAGTGCGAAAAGTGGTTTTTCAACACTATCACAAGTGCAAAAAGTGTTTTTTCAACACTAATACAAGTGCAAAAGTGGTTTCCTGCACCAACACAAGTGCGAAAAGTGGTTTTTCAACACTAACACAAGTGCGAAAAGTGGTTTTTCAACACTAACACAAGTGCGAAAAGTGGGTTTTCCACACTAATACAAGTGCAAAAGTGGTTTTTCAACACTAACACAAGTGCAAAAAGTGGTTTTTCAACACTATCACAAGTGCAAAAAGTGTTTTTTCCACACTAATACAAGTGCAAAAGTGGTTTCCTGCACCAACACAAGTGCGAAAAGTGGTTTTTCAACACTAACACAAGTGCAAAAAGTGGTTTTTCAACACTAACACAGGTGCGAAAAGTGTTTTTTCCACACTAATACAAGTGCAAAAGTGGTTTCCTGCACCAACACAAGTGCGAAAAGTGGTTTTTCAACACTAACACAAGTGCGAAAAGTGGTTTTTCAACACTATCACAAGTGCAAAAAGTGTTTTTTCCACACTAATACAAGTGCAAAAGTGGTTTCCTGCACCAACACAAGTGCGAAAAGTGGTTTTTCAACACGAACACAAGTGCGAAAAGTGGTTTTTCAACACTAACACAAGTGCAAAAAGTGGTTTTTCAACACTATCACAAGTGCAAAAAGTGTTTTTTCCACACTAATACAAGTGCAAAAGTGGTTTCCTGCACCAACACAAGTGCGAAAAGTGCTTTTTCAACACTAACACAAGTGCGAAAAGTGGTTTTTCAACACTAACACAAGTGCAAAAAGTGTTTTTTCCACACTAATACAAGTGCAAAAGTGGTTTACTGCACCAACACAAGTGCGAAAAGTGGTTTTTCCACACTATCGCAAGTGCAAAAAGTGTTTTTTCCACACTAATACAAATGCAAAAGTGGTTTCCTGCACCAGCACAAGTGGTTTTTCAACACTAACAAGTGCGAAAAGTGGTTTTTCAACACTAACACAAGTGCGAAAAGTGGTTTTTCAACACTAACACAAGTGCGAAAAGTGGTTTTTCAACACTAACACAAGTGCGAAAAGTGGTTTTTCCACACTAATACAAGTGCAAAAGTGGTTTCCTGCACCAACACAAGTGCGAAAAGTGGTTTTTCAACACTAACACAAGTGCGAAAAGTGGTTTTTCAACACTAACACAAGTGCAAAAACTGTTTTTTCCACACTAATACAAGTGCAAAAGTGGTTTCCTGCACCAACACAAGTGTGAACAGTGGTTTTTCAACACTATCGCAAGTGCAAAAAGTGTTTTTCCCACACTATTACAAGTGCAAAAGTGGTTTCCTGCACCAACACAAGTGCGAAAAGTGGTTTTTCAACACTAACCCAAGTGCAAAAAGTGGTTTTTCAACACTATCACAAGTGCAAAAAGTGTTTTTTCAACACTAATACAAGTGCAAAAGTGGTTTCCTGCACCAACACAAGTGCGAAAAGTGGTTTTTCAACACTAACACAAGTGCGAAAAGTGGTTTTTCAACACTAACACAAGTGCGAAAAGTGGTTTTTCCACACTAATACAAGTGCAAAAGTGGTTTTTCAACACTAACACAAGTGCAAAAAGTGGTTTTTCAACACTATCACAAGTGCAAAAAGTGTTTTTTCCACACTAATACAAGTGCAAAAGTGGTTTCCTGCACCAACACAAGTGCGAAAAGTGGTTTTTCAACACTAACACAGGTGCGAAAAGTGTTTTTTCCACACTAATACAAGTGCAAAAGTGGTTTCCTGCACCAACACAAGTGCGAAAAGTGGTTTTTCAACACTAACACAAGTGCGAAAAGTGGTTTTTCAACACTATCACAAGTGCAAAAAGTGTTTTTTCCACACTAATACAAGTGCGAAAAGTGGTTTTTCAACACTAACACAAGTGCAAAAAGTGGTTTTTCAACACTATCACAAGTGCAAAAAGTGTTTTTTCCACACTAATACAAGTGCAAAAGTGGTTTCCTGCACCAACACAAGTGCGAAAAGTGGTTTTTCAACACTAACACAAGTGCAAAAAGTGGTTTTTCAACACTAACACAAGTGCGAAAAGTGGTTTTTCAACACTAACACAAGTGCGAAAAGTGGTTTTTCAACACTAACACAAGTGCAAAAAGTGGTTTTTCAACACTAATACAAGTGCGAAAATTGGTTTTCAACACTAACACAAGTGCGAAAAGTGGTTTTTCCACACTAATACAAGTGCAAAAGTGGTTTCCTGCAGCAACACAAGTGCGAAAAGTGGTTTTTCAACACTAACACAAGTGCAAAAAGTGGTTTTTCAACACTAACATAAGTGCGAAAAGTGGTTTTTCAACACTATCACAAGTGCAAAAAGTTGTTTTTCCACACTAATAAAGTGCAAAAGTGGTTTCCTGCACCAACACAAGTGCGAAAAGTGGTTTTTCAACACTAACACAAGTGCGAAAAGTGGTTTTTCAACAATAACACAAGTGCGAAAAGTGGTTTTTCCACACTAATACAAGTGCAAAAGCGGTTTCCTGCACCAACACAAGTGCGAAAAGTGGTTTTTCAACACTAACACAAGTGCGAAAAGTGGTTTTTCAACACTAACACAAGTGCGAAAAGTGTTTTTTCCACACTTATTCAAGTGCAAAAGTGATTTCCTGCATCAACACAAAAAAGTGGTTATTCAACACTAACACAAGTGCGAAAAGTGGTTTTTCAACACTAACACAAGTGCGAAAAGTGGTTTTTCAACACTAACACAAGCGCGAAAAGTGTTTTTTTCCACACAAATGCAAGTGCAAAAGTGGTTTCCTGCACCAACACAAGTGCGAAAAGTGGTTTTTCAACACTAACACAAGTGCGAAAAGGGGTTTTTCAACACTAACACAAGTGGGAAAAGTGGTTTTTCAACACTAACACAAGTGCGAAATGTGGTTTTTCCACACTAATACAAGTGCAAAAGTGGTTTCCTGCACCAACACAAGTGCGAAAAGTGGTTTTTCAACACTAACACAAGTGCGAAAAGTGGTTTTTCAACACTATCACAAGTGCAAAAAGTGGTTTTTCAACACTAACACAAGTGCGAAAAGTGGTTTCCTGCACCAACACAAGTGCGAAAAGTGGTTTTTCAACACTAACACAAGTGCGAAAAGTGGTTTTTCCACACTAATACAAGTGCAAAAGTGGTTTCCTGCACCAACACAAGTGCGAAAAGTGGTTTTTCAACACGAATACAAGTGCAAAAGTGGTTTCCTGCACCAATACAAGTGCGATAAGTGGTTTTTCAACACTAACACAAGTGCGAAAAGTTGTTTTTCCACACTAATACAAGTGCAAAAGCGGTTTCCTGCACCAACACGTGCAAAAAGTGGTTTTTCAAAACTAACACAAGTGCGAAAAGTGGTTTTTCAACACTAACACAAGTGCGAAAAGTGGTTTTTCAACACTATCACAAGTGCAAAAAGTGTTTTTCCACACTAATACAAGTGCAAAAGTGGTTTCCTGCACCAACACAAGTGCGAAAAGAGTTTTTTCAACACTAACACATGTGCGAAAAGTGGTTTTTCAACACTAACACAAGTGCGAAAAGTGGTTTTTCAACACTATCACAAGTGCAAAAAGTGTTTCTTCCACACTAATACAAATGCAAAAGTGGTTTCCTGCACCAACACAAGTGCGAAAAGTGGTTTTTCAACACTAACACAAGTGCGAAAAGTGGTTTTTCAACACTATCACAAGTGCAAAAAGTGTTTTTTCCACACTAATACAAGTGCAAAAGTGGTTTCCTGCACCAACACAAGTGCGAAAAGTGGTTTTTCAACACTAACACAAGTGCGAAAAGTGGTTTTTCAACACTAACACAAGTGCGAAAAGTGGTTTTTCAACACTAACACAAGTGCAAAAAGTGGCTTTTCCACACTAATACAAGTGCAAAAGTGGTTTCCTGCACCAACACAAGTGCGAGATGTGGTTTTTCAATACTAACACAAGTGCGAAAAGTGGTTTTTCAACACTAACACAAGTGCGAAAAGTGTTTTTTCCACACTAATACAAGTGCAAAAGTGGTTTCCTGCACCAACACAAGTGCGAAAAGTGGTTTTTCAACACTAACACAAGTGCGAAAAGTGGTTTTTCAACACTAATACAAGTGCAAAAGTGGTTTCCTGCACAAACACAAGTGCGAAAAGTGGTTTTTCAACACTAACACAAGTGCGAAAAGTGGTTTTTCAACACTAACACAAGTGCGAAAAGTGGTTTTTCAACACTAACACAAGTGCAAAAAGTGTTTTTTCCACACTAATACAAGTGCAAAAGTGGTTTCCTGCACCAACACAAGTGCGAAAAGTGGTTTTTCAACACTAACACAAGTGCGAAAAGTGGTTTTTCAACACTATCACAAGTGCAAAAAGTGTTTTTTCCAAACTAATACAAGTGCAAAAGTGGTTTCTTGCACCAACACAAGTGCGAAAAGTGGTTTTTCAACACTAACACAAGTGCGAAAAGTGGTTTTTCAACACTATCACAAGTGCAAAAAGTGGTTTTTCAACACTAACACAAGTGCGAAAAGTGGTTTCCTGCACCAACACAAGTGCGAAAAGTGGTTTTTCAACACTAACACAAGTGCGAAAAGTGGTTTTTCCACACTAATACAAGTGCAAAAGTGGTTTCCTGCACCAACACAAGTGCGAAAAGTGGTTTTTCAACACGAATACAAGTGCAAAAGTGGTTTCCTGCACCAATACAAGTGCGATAAGTGGTTTTTCAACACTAACACAAGTGCGAAAAGTTGTTTTTCCACACTAATACAAGTGCAAAAGCGGTTTCCTGCACCAACACGTGCAAAAAGTGGTTTTTCAAAACTAACACAAGTGCGAAAAGTGGTTTTTCAACACTAACACAAGTGCGAAAAGTGGTTTTTCAACACTATCACAAGTGCAAAAAGTGTTTTTCCACACTAATACAAGTGCAAAAGTGGTTTCCTGCACCAACACAAGTGCGAAAAGAGTTTTTTCAACACTAACACATGTGCGAAAAGTGGTTTTTCAACACTAACACAAGTGCGAAAAGTGGTTTTTCAACACTATCACAAGTGCAAAAAGTGTTTCTTCCACACTAATACAAATGCAAAAGTGGTTTCCTGCACCAACACAAGTGCGAAAAGTGGTTTTTCAACACTAACACAAGTGCGAAAAGTGGTTTTTCAACACTATCACAAGTGCAAAAAGTGTTTTTTCCACACTAATACAAGTGCAAAAGTGGTTTCCTGCACCAACACAAGTGCGAAAAGTGGTTTTTCAACACTAACACAAGTGCGAAAAGTGGTTTTTCAACACTAACACAAGTGCGAAAAGTGGTTTTTCAACACTAACACAAGTGCAAAAAGTGGCTTTTCCACACTAATACAAGTGCAAAAGTGGTTTCCTGCACCAACACAAGTGCGAGATGTGGTTTTTCAATACTAACACAAGTGCGAAAAGTGGTTTTTCAACACTAACACAAGTGCGAAAAGTGTTTTTTCCACACTAATACAAGTGCAAAAGTGGTTTCCTGCACCAACACAAGTGCGAAAAGTGGTTTTTCAACACTAACACAAGTGCGAAAAGTGGTTTTTCAACACTAATACAAGTGCAAAAGTGGTTTCCTGCACAAACACAAGTGCGAAAAGTGGTTTTTCAACACTAACACAAGTGCGAAAAGTGGTTTTTCAACACTAACACAAGTGCGAAAAGTGGTTTTTCAACACTAACACAAGTGCAAAAAGTGTTTTTTCCACACTAATACAAGTGCAAAAGTGGTTTCCTGCACCAACACAAGTGCGAAAAGTGGTTTTTCAACACTAACACAAGTGCGAAAAGTGGTTTTTCAACACTATCACAAGTGCAAAAAGTGTTTTTTCCAAACTAATACAAGTGCAAAAGTGGTTTCTTGCACCAACACAAGTGCGAAAAGTGGTTTTTCAACACTAACACAAGTGCGAAAAGTGGTTTTTCCACACTAATACAAGTGCAAAAGTGGTTTCCTGCACCAACACAAGTGCGAAAAGAGGTTTTTCAACACTAACACAAGTGCAAAAAGTGGTTTCCTGCACCAACACAAGTGCGAAAAGTGGTTTTTCAACACTAACACAAGTGCGAAAAGTGGTTTTTCAACACTAACACAAATGCGAAAAGTGGTTTTTCAACACTATCACAAGTGCAAAAAGTGTTTTTTCCACACTAATACAAGTGCAAAAGTGGTTTCCTGCACCAACACAAGTGCGAAAAGTGGTTTTTCAACACTAACACAAGTGCGAAAAGTGGTTTTTCCACACTAATACAAGTGCAAAAGTGGTTTTTCAACACTAACACAAGTGCAAAAAGTGGTTTTTCAACACTATCACAAGTGCAAAAAGTGTTTTTTCCACACTAATACAAGTGCAAAAGTGGTTTCCTGCACCAACACAAGTGCGAAAAGTGGTTTTTCAACACTAACACAAGTGCAAAAAGTGGTTTTTCAACACTAACACAGGTGCGAAAAGTGTTTTTTCCACACTAATACAAGTGCAAAAGTGGTTTCCTGCACCAACACAAGTGCGAAAAGTGGTTTTTCAACACTAACACAAGTGCGAAAAGTGGTTTTTCAACACTATCACAAGTGCAAAAAGTGTTTTTTCCACACTAATACAAGTGCGAAAAGTGGTTTTTCAACACTAACACAAGTGCAAAAAGTGGTTTTTCAACACTATCACAAGTGCAAAAAGTGTTTTTTCCACACTAATACAAGTGCAAAAGTGGTTTCCTGCACCAACACAAGTGCGAAAAGTGGTTTTTCAACACTAACACAAGTGCAAAAAGTGGTTTTTCAACACTAACACAAGTGCGAAAAGTGGTTTTTCAACACTAACACAAGTGCGAAAAGTGGTTTTTCAACACTAACACAAGTGCAAAAAGTGGTTTTTCAACACTAACACAAGTGCGAAAATTGGTTTTCAACACTAACACAAGTGCGAAAAGTGGTTTTTCCACACTAATACAAGTGCAAAAGTGGTTTCCTGCAGCAACACAAGTGCGAAAAGTGGTTTTTCAACACTAACACAAGTGCAAAAAGTGGTTTTTCAACACTAACATAAGTGCGAAAAGTGGTTTTTCAACACTATCACAAGTGCAAAAAGTTGTTTTTCCACACTAATAAAGTGCAAAAGTGGTTTCCTGCACCAACACAAGTGCGAAAAGTGGTTTTTCAACACTAACACAAGTGCGAAAAGTGGTTTTTCAACAATAACACAAGTGCGAAAAGTGGTTTTTCCACACTAATACAAGTGCAAAAGCGGTTTCCTGCACCAACACAAGAGCGAAAAGTGGTTTTTCAACACTAACACAAGTGCGAAAAGTGGTTTTTCAACACTAACACAAGTGCGAAAAGTGTTTTTTCCACACTTATTCAAGTGCAAAAGTGATTTCCTGCATCAACACAAAAAAGTGGTTATTCAACACTAACACAAGTGCAAAAAGTGGTTTTTCAACAGTAACACAAGTGCGAAAAGTGGTTTTTCAACACTAACACAAGCGCGAAAAGTGTTTTTTTTCCACACGAATGCAAGTGCAAAAGTGGTTTCCTGCACCAACACAAGTGCGAAAAGTGGTTTTTCAACACTAACACAAGTGCGAAAAGGGGTTTTTCAACACTAACACAAGTGGGAAAAGTGGTTTTTCAACACTAACACAAGTGCGAAATGTGGTTTTTCCACACTAATACAAGTGCAAAAGTGGTTTCCTGCACCAACACAAGTGCGAAAAGTGGTTTTTCAACACTAACACAAGTGCGAAAAGTGGTTTTTCAACACTATCACAAGTGCAAAAAGTGGTTTTTCAACACTAACACAAGTGCGAAAAGTGGTTTCCTGCACCAACACAAGTGCGAAAAGTGGTTTTTCAACACTAACACAAGTGCGAAAAGTGGTTTTTCCACACTAATACAAGTGCAAAAGTGGTTTCCTGCACCAACACAAGTGCGAAAAGTGGTTTTTCAACACGAATACAAGTGCAAAAGTGGTTTCCTGCACCAATACAAGTGCGATAAGTGGTTTTTCAACACTAACACAAGTGCGAAAAGTTGTTTTTCCACACTAATACAAGTGCAAAAGTGGTTTCCTGCACCAACACGTGCAAAAAGTGGTTTTTCAAAACTAACACAAGTGCGAAAAGTGGTTTTTCAACACTAACACAAGTGCGAAAAGTGGTTTTTCAACACTATCACAAGTGCAAAAAGTGTTTTTCCACACTAATACAAGTGCAAAAGTGGTTTCCTGCACCAACACAAGTGCGAAAAGAGTTTTTTCAACACTAACACAAGTGCGAAAAGTGGTTTTTCAACACTAACACAAGTGCGAAAAAGTGGTTTTTCAACACTATCACAAGTGCAAAAAGTGTTTCTTCCACACTAATACAAATGCAAAAGTGGTTTCCTGCACCAACACAAGTGCGAAAAGTGGTTTTTCAACACTAACACAAGTGCGAAAAGTGGTTTTTCAACACTATCACAAGTGCAAAAAGTGTTTTTTCCACACTAATACAAGTGCAAAAGTGGTTTCCTGCACCAACACAAGTGCGAAAAGTGGTTTTTCAACACTAACACAAGTGCGAAAAGTGGTTTTTCAACACTAACACAAGTGCGAAAAGTGGTTTTTCAACACTAACACAAGTGCAAAAAGTGGCTTTTCCACACTAATACAAGTGCAAAAGTGGTTTCCTGCACCAACACAAGTGCGAGATGTGGTTTTTCAATACTAACACAAGTGCGAAAAGTGGTTTTTCAACACTAACACAAGTGCGAAAAGTGTTTTTTCCACACTAATACAAGTGCAAAAGTGGTTTCCTGCACCAACACAAGTGCGAAAAGTGGTTTTTCAACACTAACACAAGTGCGAAAAGTGGTTTTTCAACACTAATACAAGTGCAAAAGTGGTTTCCTGCACAAACACAAGTGCGAAAAGTGGTTTTTCAACAGTAACACAAGTGCGAAAAGTGGTTTTTCAACACTAACACAAGTGCGAAATGTGGTTTTCCAACACGATCACAAGTGCAAAAAGTGTTTTTTCCACACTAATACAAATGCAAAAGTGGTTTCCTGCACCAACACAAGTGCAAAAAGTGGTTTTTCAACACTAACACAAGTGCGAAATGTGGTTTTCCAACACTATCACAAGTGCAAAAAGTGTTTTTTCCACACTAATACAAATGCAAACGTGGTTTCCTGCACCAACACAAGTGCAAAAAGTGGTTTTTAAACACTAACACAAGTGCGAAAAGTGGTTTTTCAACACTAACACAAGTGCGAAAAGTGTTTTTTCCACACTAATACAAGTGCAAAAGTGGTTTCCTGCACCAACACAAGTGCGAAAAGTGCTTTTTCAACACTAACACAAGTGCAAAAAGTGTTTTTTCCACACTAATACAAGTGCAAAAGTGGTTTCCTGCACCAACACAAGTGGGAAAAGTGGTTTTTCAACACTATCACAAGTGCAAAAAGTGTTTTTCCCACACTAATACAAGTGCAAAAGTGGTTTCCTGCACCAACACAAGTGCGAAAAGTGGTTTTTCAACACTAACACAAGTGCGAAAAGTGGTTTTTCAACACTAACACAAGTGCGAAAAGTGGGTTTTCCACACTAATACAAGTGCAAAAGTGGTTTTTCAACACTAACACAAGTGCAAAAAGTGGTTTTTCAACACTATCACAAGTGCAAAAAGTGTTTTTTCCACACTAATACAAGTGCAAAAGTGGTTTCCTGCACCAACACAAGTGCGAAAAGTGGTTTTTCAACACTAACACAAGTGCGAAAAGTGGTTTTTCAACACTAACACAGGTGCGAAAAGTGTTTTTTCCACACTAATACAAGTGCAAAAGTGGTTTCCTGCACCAACACAAGTGCGAAAAGTGGTTTTTCAACACTAACCCAAGTGCGAAAAGTGGTTTTTCAACACTATCACAAGTGCAAAAAGTGTTTTTTCCACACTAATACAAGTGCAAAAGTGATTTCCTGCACCAACACAAGTGCGAAAAGTGGTTTTTCAACACTAACACAAGTGCGAAAAGTGGTTTTTCAACACTAACACAAGTGCAAAAAGTCGTTTTTCAACACTATCACAAGTGCAAAAAGTGTTTTTTCCACACTAATACAAGTGCAAAAGTGGTTTCCTGTACCAACACAAGTGCGAAAAGTGCTTTTTCAACACTAACACAAGTGCGAAAACTGGTTTTTCAACACTAACACAAGTGCAAAAAGTGTTTTTTCCACACTAATACAAGTGCAAAAGTGGTTTCCTGCACCAACACAAGTGCGAAAAGTGGTTTTTCCACACTATTGCAAGTGCAAAAAGTGTTTTTCCCACACTAATACAAGTGCAAAAGTGGTTTCCTGCACCAACACAAGTGCGAAAAGTGGTTTTTCAACACTAACACAAGTGCGAAAAGTGGTTTTTCAACACTAACACAAGTGCAAAAAGTGGTTTTTCAACACTATCACAAGTGCAAAAAGTGTTTTTTCCACACTAATACAAGTGCAAAAGTGGTTTCCTGCACCAACACAAGTGCGAAAAGTGGTTTTTCAACACTAACACAAGTGCGAAAAGTGGTTTTTCAACACTAACACGGGTGCGAAAAGTGTTTTTTCCAAACTAATACAAGTGCAAAAGTGGTTTCCTGCACCAACACAAGTGCGAAAAGTGGTTTTTCAACACTAATACAAGTGCAAAAGTGGTTTCCTGCACCAACACAAGTGCGAAAAGAGGTTTTTCAACACTAACACAAGTGCAAAAAGTGGTTTCCTGCACCAACACAAGTGCGAAAAGTGGTTTTTCAACACTAACACAAGTGCGAAAAGTGGTTTTTCAACACTAACACAAATGCGAAAAGTGGTTTTTCAACACTATCACAAGTGCAAAAAGTGTTTTTTCCACACTAATACAAGTGCAAAAGTGGTTTCCTGCACCAACACAAATGCGAAAAGTGGTTTTTCAACACTAACACAAGGGCGAAAAGTAGTTTTTCAACACTAACACAAGTGCAAAAAGTGGCTTTTCCACACTAATACAAGTGCAAAAGTGGTTTCCTGCACCAACACAAGTGCGAAAAGTGGTTTTTCAACACTATCACAAGTGCAAAAAGTGTTTTTTCCACACTAATACAAGTGCGAAAAGTGGTTTTTCCACACTAATAGAAGTGCAAAAGTGGTTTCCTGCACCAACACAAGTGCGAAAAGTGGTTTTTCAACACTAACACAAGTGCGAAAAGTGGTTTTTCAACACTAATACAAGTGCAAAAGTGGTTTCCTGCACAAACACAAGTGCGAAAAGTGGTTTTTCAACACTAACACAAGTGCGAAAAGTGGTTTTTCAACACTAACACAAGTGCGAAAAGTGGTTTTCCAACACTATCACAAGTGCAAAAAGTGTTTTTTCCACACTAATACAAATGCAAAAGTGGTTTCCTGCACCAACACAAGTGCGAAAAGTGGTTTTTCAACACTAACACAAGTGCGAAAAGTGGTTTTTCAACACTAACACAAGTGCGAAAAGTGGTTTTTCAACACTAACACAAGTGCGAAAAGTGGTTTTTCAACACTAACACAAGTGCGAAAAGTGGTTTTTCAACACTAACACAAGTGCGAAAAGTGGTTTTTCAACACTAACACAAGTGCGAAAAGTGTTTTTTCCACACTAATACAAGTGCAAAAGTGGTTTCCTGCACCAACACAAGTGCGAAAAGTGCTTTTTCAACACTAACACAAGTGCGAAAAGTGGTTTTTCAACAGTAACACAAGTGCAAAAAGTGTTTTTTCCACACTAATACAAGTGCAAAAGTGGTTTCCTGCACCAACACAAGTGCGAAAAGTGGTTTTTCCACACTATCGCAAGTGCAAAAAGTGTTTTTCCCACACTAATACAAGTGCAAAAGTGGTTTCCTGCACCAACACAAGTGCGAAAAGTGGTTTTTCAACACTAACACAAGTGCGAAAAGTGGTTTTTCAACACTAACCCAAGTGCGAAAAGTGGTTTTTCAACACTATCACAAGTGCAAAAAGTGTTTTTTCAACACTAATACAAGTGCAAAAGTGGTTTCCTGCACCAACACAAGTGCGAAAAGTGGTTTTTCAACACTAACACAAGTGCGAAAAGTGGTTTTTCAACACTAACACAAGTGCGAAAAGTGGGTTTTCCACACTAATACAAGTGCAAAAGTGGTTTTTCAACACTAACACAAGTGCAAAAAGTGGTTTTTCAACACTATCACAAGTGCAAAAAGTGTTTTTTCCACACTAATACAAGTGCAAAAGTGGTTACCTGCACCAACACAAGTGCGAAAAGTGGTTTTTCAACACTAACACAAGTGCAAAAAGTGGTTTTTCAACACTAACACAGGTGCGAAAAGTGTTTTTTCCACACTAATACAAGTGCAAAAGTGGTTTCCTGCACCAACACAAGTGCGAAAAGTGGTTTTTCAACACTAACACAAGTGCGAAAAGTGGTTTTTCAACACTATCACAAGTGCAAAAAGTGTTTTTTCCACACTAATACAAGTGCAAAAGTGGTTTCCTGCACCAACACAAGTGCGAAAAGTGGTTTTTCAACACTAACACAAGTGCGAAAAGTGGTTTTTCAACACTAACACAAGTGCAAAAAGTGGTTTTTCAACACTATCACAAGTGCAAAAAGTGTTTTTTCCACACTAATACAAGTGCAAAAGTGGTTTCCTGCACCAACACAAGTGCGAAAAGTGCTTTTTCAACACTAACACAAGTGCGAAAAGTGGTTTTTCAACACTAACACAAGTGCAAAAAGTGTTTTTTCCACACTAATACAAGTGCAAAAGTGGTTTACTGCACCAACACAAGTGCGAAAAGTGGTTTTTCCACACTATCGCAAGTGCAAAAAGTGTTTTTTCCACACTAATACAAATGCAAAAGTGGTTTCCTGCACCAGCACAAGTGGTTTTTCAACACTAACAAGTGCGAAAAGTGGTTTTTCAACACTAACACAAGTGCGAAAAGTGGTTTTTCCACACTAATACAAGTGCAAAAGTGGTTTCCTGCACCAACACAAGTGCGAAAAGTGGTTTTTCAACACTAACACAAGTGCGAAAAGTGGTTTTTCAACACTAACACAAGTGCAAAAACTGTTTTTTCCACACTAATACAAGTGCAAAAGTGGTTTCCTGCACCAACACAAGTGCGAACAGTGGTTTTTCAACACTATCGCAAGTGCAAAAAGTGTTTTTCCCACACTAATACAAGTGCAAAAGTGGTTTCCTGCACCAACACAAGTGCGAAAAGTGGTTTTTCAACACTAACCCAAGTGCAAAAAGTGGTTTTTCAACACTATCACAAGTGCAAAAAGTGTTTTTTCAACACTAATACAAGTGCAAAAGTGGTTTCCTGCACCAACACAAGTGCGAAAAGTGGTTTTTCAACACTAACACAAGTGCGAAAAGTGGTTTTTCAACACTAACACAAGTGCGAAAAGTGGTTTTTCCACACTAATACAAGTGCAAAAGTGGTTTTTCAACACTAACACAAGTGCAAAAAGTGGTTTTTCAACACTATCACAAGTGCAAAAAGTGTTTTTTCCACACTAATACAAGTGCAAAAGTGGTTTCCTGCACCAACACAAGTGCGAAAAGTGGTTTTTCAACACTAACACAAGTGCGAAAAGTGGTTTTTCAACACTAACACAGGTGCGAAAAGTGTTTTTTCCACACTAATACAAGTGCAAAAGTGGTTTCCTGCACCAACACAAGTGCGAAAAGTGGTTTTTCAACACTAACACAAGTGCGAAAAGTGGTTTTTCAACACTATCACAAGTGCAAAAAGTGTTTTTTCCACACTAATACAAATGCAAACGTGGTTTCCTGCACCAACACAAGTGCAAAAAGTGGTTTTTAAACACTAACACAAGTGCGAAAAGTGGTTTTTCAACACTAACACAAGTGCGAAAAGTGTTTTTTCCACACTAATACAAGTGCAAAAGTGGTTTCCTGCACCAACACAAGTGCGAAAAGTGCTTTTTCAACACTAACACAAGTGCAAAAAGTGTTTTTTCCACACTAATACAAGTGCAAAAGTGGTTTCCTGCACCAACACAAGTGGGAAAAGTGGTTTTTCAACACTATCACAAGTGCAAAAAGTGTTTTTCCCACACTAATACAAGTGTAAAAGTGGTTTCCTGCACCAACACAAGTGCGAAAAGTGGTTTTTCAACACTAACACAAGTGCGAAAAGTGGTTTTTCAACACTAACACAAGTGCGAAAAGTGGGTTTTCCACACTAATACAAGTGCAAAAGTGGTTTTTCAACACTAACACAAGTGCAAAAAGTGGTTTTTCAACACTATCACAAGTGCAAAAAGTGTTTTTTCCACACTAATACAAGTGCAAAAGTGGTTTCCTGCACCAACACAAGTGCGAAAAGTGGTTTTTCAACACTAACACAAGTGCGAAAAGTGGTTTTTCAACACTAACACAGGTGCGAAAAGTGTTTTTTCCACACTAATACAAGTGCAAAAGTGGTTTCCTGCACCAACACAAGTGCGAAAAGTGGTTTTTCAACACTAACCCAAGTGCGAAAAGTGGTTTTTCAACACTATCACAAGTGCAAAAAGTGTTTTTTCCACACTAATACAAGTGCAAAAGTGGTTTCCTGCACCAACACAAGTGCGAAAAGTGGTTTTTCAACACTAACACAAGTGCGAAAAGTGGTTTTTCAACACTAACACAAGTGCAAAAAGTCGTTTTTCAACACTATCACAAGTGCAAAAAGTGTTTTTTCCACACTAATACAAGTGCAAAAGTGGTTTCCTGTACCAACACAAGTGCGAAAAGTGCTTTTTCAACACTAACACAAGTGCGAAAACTGGTTTTTCAACACTAACACAAGTGCAAAAAGTGTTTTTTCCACACTAATACAAGTGCAAAAGTGGTTTCCTGCACCAACACAAGTGCGAAAAGTGGTTTTTCCACACTATCGCAAGTGCAAAAAGTGTTTTTCCCACACTAATACAAGTGCAAAAGTGGTTTCCTGCACCAACACAAGTGCGAAAAGTGGTTTTTCAACACTAACACAAGTGCGAAAAGTGGTTTTTCAACACTAACACAAGTGCAAAAAGTGGTTTTTCAACACTATCACAAGTGCAAAAAGTGTTTTTTCCACACTAATACAAGTGCAAAAGTGGTTTCCTGCACCAACACAAGTGCGAAAAGTGGTTTTTCAACACTAACACAAGTGCGAAAAGTGGTTTTTCAACACTAACACGGGTGCGAAAAGTGTTTTTTCCAAACTAATACAAGTGCAAAAGTGGTTTCCTGCACCAACACAAGTGCGAAAAGTGGTTTTTCAACACTAATACAAGTGCAAAAGTGGTTTCCTGCACCAACACAAGTGCGAAAAGAGGTTTTTCAACACTAACACAAGTGCAAAAAGTGGTTTCCTGCACCAACACAAGTGCGAAAAGTGGTTTTTCAACACTAACACAAGTGCGAAAAGTGGTTTTTCAACACTAACACAAATGCGAAAAGTGGTTTTTCAACACTATCACAAGTGCAAAAAGTGTTTTTTCCACACTAATACAAGTGCAAAAGTGGTTTCCTGCACCAACACAAATGCGAAAAGTGGTTTTTCAACACTAACACAAGGGCGAAAAGTAGTTTTTCAACACTAACACAAGTGCAAAAAGTGGCTTTTCCACACTAATACAAGTGCAAAAGTGGTTTCCTGCACCAACACAAGTGCGAAAAGTGGTTTTTCAACACTAACACAAGTGCGAAAAGTGGTTTTTCAACACTAACACAAGTGCGAAAAGTGGTTTTTCCACACTAATACAAGTGCAAAAGTGGTTTCCTGCACCAACACAAGTGCGAAAAGTGGTTTTTCAACACTAACACAAGTGCGAAAAGTGGTTTTTCAACACTAACACAAGTGCAAAAACTGTTTTTTCCACACTAATACAAGTGCAAAAGTGGTTTCCTGCACCAACACAAGTGCGAACAGTGGTTTTTCAACACTATCGCAAGTGCAAAAAGTGTTTTTCCCACACTAATACAAGTGCAAAAGTGGTTTCCTGCACCAACACAAGTGCGAAAAGTGGTTTTTCAACACTAACCCAAGTGCAAAAAGTGGTTTTTCAACACTATCACAAGTGCAAAAAGTGTTTTTTCAACACTAATACAAGTGCAAAAGTGGTTTCCTGCACCAACACAAGTGCGAAAAGTGGTTTTTCAACACTAACACAAGTGCGAAAAGTGGTTTTTCAACACTAACACAAGTGCGAAAAGTGGTTTTTCCACACTAATACAAGTGCAAAAGTGGTTTTTCAACACTAACACAAGTGCAAAAAGTGGTTTTTCAACACTATCACAAGTGCAAAAAGTGTTTTTTCCACACTAATACAAGTGCAAAAGTGGTTTCCTGCACCAACACAAGTGCGAAAAGTGGTTTTTCAACACTAACACAAGTGCGAAAAGTGGTTTTTCAACACTAATACAAGTGCAAAAGTGGTTTCCTGCACAAACACAAGTGCGAAAAGTGGTTTTTCAACACTAACACAAGTGCGAAAAGTGGTTTTTCAACACTAACACAAGTGCGAAAAGTGGTTTTCCAACACTATCACAAGTGCAAAAAGTGTTTTTTCCACACTAATACAAATGCAAAAGTGGTTTCCTGCACCAACACAAGTGCGAAAAGTGGTTTTTCAACACTAACACAAGTGCGAAAAGTGGTTTTTCAACACTAACACAAGTGCGAAAAGTGGTTTTTCAACACTAACACAAGTGCGAAAAGTGGTTTTTCAACACTAACACAAGTGCGAAAAGTGGTTTTTCAACACTAACACAAGTGCGAAAAGTGGTTTTTCAACACTAACACAAGTGCGAAAAGTGTTTTTTCCACACTAATACAAGTGCAAAAGTGGTTTCCTGCACCAACACAAGTGCGAAAAGTGCTTTTTCAACACTAACACAAGTGCGAAAAGTGGTTTTTCAACAGTAACACAAGTGCAAAAAGTGTTTTTTCCACACTAATACAAGTGCAAAAGTGGTTTCCTGCACCAACACAAGTGCGAAAAGTGGTTTTTCCACACTATCGCAAGTGCAAAAAGTGTTTTTCCCACACTAATACAAGTGCAAAAGTGGTTTCCTGCACCAACACAAGTGCGAAAAGTGGTTTTTCAACACTAACACAAGTGCGAAAAGTGGTTTTTCAACACTAACCCAAGTGCGAAAAGTGGTTTTTCAACACTATCACAAGTGCAAAAAGTGTTTTTTCAACACTAATACAAGTGCAAAAGTGGTTTCCTGCACCAACACAAGTGCGAAAAGTGGTTTTTCAACACTAACACAAGTGCGAAAAGTGGTTTTTCAACACTAACACAAGTGCGAAAAGTGGGTTTTCCACACTAATACAAGTGCAAAAGTGGTTTTTCAACACTAACACAAGTGCAAAAAGTGGTTTTTCAACACTATCACAAGTGCAAAAAGTGTTTTTTCCACACTAATACAAGTGCAAAAGTGGTTACCTGCACCAACACAAGTGCGAAAAGTGGTTTTTCAACACTAACACAAGTGCAAAAAGTGGTTTTTCAACACTAACACAGGTGCGAAAAGTGTTTTTTCCACACTAATACAAGTGCAAAAGTGGTTTCCTGCACCAACACAAGTGCGAAAAGTGGTTTTTCAACACTAACACAAGTGCGAAAAGTGGTTTTTCAACACTATCACAAGTGCAAAAAGTGTTTTTTCCACACTAATACAAGTGCAAAAGTGGTTTCCTGCACCAACACAAGTGCGAAAAGTGGTTTTTCAACACTAACACAAGTGCGAAAAGTGGTTTTTCAACACTAACACAAGTGCAAAAAGTGGTTTTTCAACACTATCACAAGTGCAAAAAGTGTTTTTTCCACACTAATACAAGTGCAAAAGTGGTTTCCTGCACCAACACAAGTGCGAAAAGTGCTTTTTCAACACTAACACAAGTGCGAAAAGTGGTTTTTCAACACTAACACAAGTGCAAAAAGTGTTTTTTCCACACTAATACAAGTGCAAAAGTGGTTTACTGCACCAACACAAGTGCGAAAAGTGGTTTTTCCACACTATCGCAAGTGCAAAAAGTGTTTTTTCCACACTAATACAAATGCAAAAGTGGTTTCCTGCACCAGCACAAGTGGTTTTTCAACACTAACAAGTGCGAAAAGTGGTTTTTCAACACTAACACAAGTGCGAAAAGTGGTTTTTCCACACTAATACAAGTGCAAAAGTGGTTTCCTGCACCAACACAAGTGCGAAAAGTGGTTTTTCAACACTAACACAAGTGCGAAAAGTGGTTTTTCAACACTAACACAAGTGCAAAAACTGTTTTTTCCACACTAATACAAGTGCAAAAGTGGTTTCCTGCACCAACACAAGTGCGAACAGTGGTTTTTCAACACTATCGCAAGTGCAAAAAGTGTTTTTCCCACACTAATACAAGTGCAAAAGTGGTTTCCTGCACCAACACAAGTGCGAAAAGTGGTTTTTCAACACTAACCCAAGTGCAAAAAGTGGTTTTTCAACACTATCACAAGTGCAAAAAGTGTTTTTTCAACACTAATACAAGTGCAAAAGTGGTTTCCTGCACCAACACAAGTGCGAAAAGTGGTTTTTCAACACTAACACAAGTGCGAAAAGTGGTTTTTCAACACTAACACAAGTGCGAAAAGTGGTTTTTCCACACTAATACAAGTGCAAAAGTGGTTTTTCAACACTAACACAAGTGCAAAAAGTGGTTTTTCAACACTATCACAAGTGCAAAAAGTGTTTTTTCCACACTAATACAAGTGCAAAAGTGGTTTCCTGCACCAACACAAGTGCGAAAAGTGGTTTTTCAACACTAACACAAGTGCGAAAAGTGGTTTTTCAACACTAACACAGGTGCGAAAAGTGTTTTTTCCACACTAATACAAGTGCAAAAGTGGTTTCCTGCACCAACACAAGTGCGAAAAGTGGTTTTTCAACACTAACACAAGTGCGAAAAGTGGTTTTTCAACACTATCACAAGTGCAAAAAGTGTTTTTTCCACACTAATACAAATGCAAACGTGGTTTCCTGCACCAACACAAGTGCAAAAAGTGGTTTTTAAACACTAACACAAGTGCGAAAAGTGGTTTTTCAACACTAACACAAGTGCGAAAAGTGTTTTTTCCACACTAATACAAGTGCAAAAGTGGTTTCCTGCACCAACACAAGTGCGAAAAGTGCTTTTTCAACACTAACACAAGTGCAAAAAGTGTTTTTTCCACACTAATACAAGTGCAAAAGTGGTTTCCTGCACCAACACAAGTGGGAAAAGTGGTTTTTCAACACTATCACAAGTGCAAAAAGTGTTTTTCCCACACTAATACAAGTGTAAAAGTGGTTTCCTGCACCAACACAAGTGCGAAAAGTGGTTTTTCAACACTAACACAAGTGCGAAAAGTGGTTTTTCAACACTAACACAAGTGCGAAAAGTGGGTTTTCCACACTAATACAAGTGCAAAAGTGGTTTTTCAACACTAACACAAGTGCAAAAAGTGGTTTTTCAACACTATCACAAGTGCAAAAAGTGTTTTTTCCACACTAATACAAGTGCAAAAGTGGTTTCCTGCACCAACACAAGTGCGAAAAGTGGTTTTTCAACACTAACACAAGTGCGAAAAGTGGTTTTTCAACACTAACACAGGTGCGAAAAGTGTTTTTTCCACACTAATACAAGTGCAAAAGTGGTTTCCTGCACCAACACAAGTGCGAAAAGTGGTTTTTCAACACTAACCCAAGTGCGAAAAGTGGTTTTTCAACACTATCACAAGTGCAAAAAGTGTTTTTTCCACACTAATACAAGTGCAAAAGTGGTTTCCTGCACCAACACAAGTGCGAAAAGTGGTTTTTCAACACTAACACAAGTGCGAAAAGTGGTTTTTCAACACTAACACAAGTGCAAAAAGTCGTTTTTCAACACTATCACAAGTGCAAAAAGTGTTTTTTCCACACTAATACAAGTGCAAAAGTGGTTTCCTGTACCAACACAAGTGCGAAAAGTGCTTTTTCAACACTAACACAAGTGCGAAAACTGGTTTTTCAACACTAACACAAGTGCAAAAAGTGTTTTTTCCACACTAATACAAGTGCAAAAGTGGTTTCCTGCACCAACACAAGTGCGAAAAGTGGTTTTTCCACACTATCGCAAGTGCAAAAAGTGTTTTTCCCACACTAATACAAGTGCAAAAGTGGTTTCCTGCACCAACACAAGTGCGAAAAGTGGTTTTTCAACACTAACACAAGTGCGAAAAGTGGTTTTTCAACACTAACACAAGTGCAAAAAGTGGTTTTTCAACACTATCACAAGTGCAAAAAGTGTTTTTTCCACACTAATACAAGTGCAAAAGTGGTTTCCTGCACCAACACAAGTGCGAAAAGTGGTTTTTCAACACTAACACAAGTGCGAAAAGTGGTTTTTCAACACTAACACGGGTGCGAAAAGTGTTTTTTCCAAACTAATACAAGTGCAAAAGTGGTTTCCTGCACCAACACAAGTGCGAAAAGTGGTTTTTCAACACTAATACAAGTGCAAAAGTGGTTTCCTGCACCAACACAAGTGCGAAAAGAGGTTTTTCAACACTAACACAAGTGCAAAAAGTGGTTTCCTGCACCAACACAAGTGCGAAAAGTGGTTTTTCAACACTAACACAAGTGCGAAAAGTGGTTTTTCAACACTAACACAAATGCGAAAAGTGGTTTTTCAACACTATCACAAGTGCAAAAAGTGTTTTTTCCACACTAATACAAGTGCAAAAGTGGTTTCCTGCACCAACACAAATGCGAAAAGTGGTTTTTCAACACTAACACAAGGGCGAAAAGTAGTTTTTCAACACTAACACAAGTGCAAAAAGTGGCTTTTCCACACTAATACAAGTGCAAAAGTGGTTTCCTGCACCAACACAAGTGCGAAAAGTGGTTTTTCAACACTAACACAAGTGCGAAAAGTGGTTTTTCAACACTAACACAAGTGCGAAAAGTGGTTTTTCCACACTAATACAAGTGCAAAAGTGGTTTCCTGCACCAACACAAGTGCGAAAAGTGGTTTTTCAACACTAACACAAGTGCGAAAAGTGGTTTTTCAACACTAACACAAGTGCAAAAACTGTTTTTTCCACACTAATACAAGTGCAAAAGTGGTTTCCTGCACCAACACAAGTGCGAACAGTGGTTTTTCAACACTATCGCAAGTGCAAAAAGTGTTTTTCCCACACTAATACAAGTGCAAAAGTGGTTTCCTGCACCAACACAAGTGCGAAAAGTGGTTTTTCAACACTAACCCAAGTGCAAAAAGTGGTTTTTCAACACTATCACAAGTGCAAAAAGTGTTTTTTCAACACTAATACAAGTGCAAAAGTGGTTTCCTGCACCAACACAAGTGCGAAAAGTGGTTTTTCAACACTAACACAAGTGCGAAAAGTGGTTTTTCAACACTAACACAAGTGCGAAAAGTGGTTTTTCCACACTAATACAAGTGCAAAAGTGGTTTTTCAACACTAACACAAGTGCAAAAAGTGGTTTTTCAACACTATCACAAGTGCAAAAAGTGTTTTTTCCACACTAATACAAGTGCAAAAGTGGTTTCCTGCACCAACACAAGTGCGAAAAGTGGTTTTTCAACACTAACACAAGTGCGAAAAGTGGTTTTTCAACACTAACACAGGTGCGAAAAGTGTTTTTTCCACACTAATACAAGTGCAAAAGTGGTTTCCTGCACCAACACAAGTGCGAAAAGTGGTTTTTCAACACTAACACAAGTGCGAAAAGTGGTTTTTCAACACTATCACAAGTGCAAAAAGTGTTTTTTCCACACTAATACAAATGCAAACGTGGTTTCCTGCACCAACACAAGTGCAAAAAGTGGTTTTTAAACACTAACACAAGTGCGAAAAGTGGTTTTTCAACACTAACACAAGTGCGAAAAGTGTTTTTTCCACACTAATACAAGTGCAAAAGTGGTTTCCTGCACCAACACAAGTGCGAAAAGTGCTTTTTCAACACTAACACAAGTGCAAAAAGTGTTTTTTCCACACTAATACAAGTGCAAAAGTGGTTTCCTGCACCAACACAAGTGGGAAAAGTGGTTTTTCAACACTATCACAAGTGCAAAAAGTGTTTTTCCCACACTAATACAAGTGTAAAAGTGGTTTCCTGCACCAACACAAGTGCGAAAAGTGGTTTTTCAACACTAACACAAGTGCGAAAAGTGGTTTTTCAACACTAACACAAGTGCGAAAAGTGGGTTTTCCACACTAATACAAGTGCAAAAGTGGTTTTTCAACACTAACACAAGTGCAAAAAGTGGTTTTTCAACACTATCACAAGTGCAAAAAGTGTTTTTTCCACACTAATACAAGTGCAAAAGTGGTTTCCTGCACCAACACAAGTGCGAAAAGTGGTTTTTCAACACTAACACAAGTGCGAAAAGTGGTTTTTCAACACTAACACAGGTGCGAAAAGTGTTTTTTCCACACTAATACAAGTGCAAAAGTGGTTTCCTGCACCAACACAAGTGCGAAAAGTGGTTTTTCAACACTAACCCAAGTGCGAAAAGTGGTTTTTCAACACTATCACAAGTGCAAAAAGTGTTTTTTCCACACTAATACAAGTGCAAAAGTGGTTTCCTGCACCAACACAAGTGCGAAAAGTGGTTTTTCAACACTAACACAAGTGCGAAAAGTGGTTTTTCAACACTAACACAAGTGCAAAAAGTCGTTTTTCAACACTATCACAAGTGCAAAAAGTGTTTTTTCCACACTAATACAAGTGCAAAAGTGGTTTCCTGTACCAACACAAGTGCGAAAAGTGCTTTTTCAACACTAACACAAGTGCGAAAACTGGTTTTTCAACACTAACACAAGTGCAAAAAGTGTTTTTTCCACACTAATACAAGTGCAAAAGTGGTTTCCTGCACCAACACAAGTGCGAAAAGTGGTTTTTCCACACTATCGCAAGTGCAAAAAGTGTTTTTCCCACACTAATACAAGTGCAAAAGTGGTTTCCTGCACCAACACAAGTGCGAAAAGTGGTTTTTCAACACTAACACAAGTGCGAAAAGTGGTTTTTCAACACTAACACAAGTGCAAAAAGTGGTTTTTCAACACTATCACAAGTGCAAAAAGTGTTTTTTCCACACTAATACAAGTGCAAAAGTGGTTTCCTGCACCAACACAAGTGCGAAAAGTGGTTTTTCAACACTAACACAAGTGCGAAAAGTGGTTTTTCAACACTAACACGGGTGCGAAAAGTGTTTTTTCCAAACTAATACAAGTGCAAAAGTGGTTTCCTGCACCAACACAAGTGCGAAAAGTGGTTTTTCAACACTAATACAAGTGCAAAAGTGGTTTCCTGCACCAACACAAGTGCGAAAAGAGGTTTTTCAACACTAACACAAGTGCAAAAAGTGGTTTCCTGCACCAACACAAGTGCGAAAAGTGGTTTTTCAACACTAACACAAGTGCGAAAAGTGGTTTTTCAACACTAACACAAATGCGAAAAGTGGTTTTTCAACACTATCACAAGTGCAAAAAGTGTTTTTTCCACACTAATACAAGTGCAAAAGTGGTTTCCTGCACCAACACAAATGCGAAAAGTGGTTTTTCAACACTAACACAAGGGCGAAAAGTAGTTTTTCAACACTAACACAAGTGCAAAAAGTGGCTTTTCCACACTAATACAAGTGCAAAAGTGGTTTCCTGCACCAACACAAGTGCGAAAAGTGGTTTTTCAACACTAACACAAGTGCGAAAAGTGGTTTTTCAACACTAACACAAGTGCGAAAAGTGGTTTTTCCACACTAATACAAGTGCAAAAGTGGTTTCCTGCACCAACACAAGTGCGAAAAGTGGTTTTTCAACACTAACACAAGTGCGAAAAGTGGTTTTTCAACACTAACACAAGTGCAAAAACTGTTTTTTCCACACTAATACAAGTGCAAAAGTGGTTTCCTGCACCAACACAAGTGCGAACAGTGGTTTTTCAACACTATCGCAAGTGCAAAAAGTGTTTTTCCCACACTAATACAAGTGCAAAAGTGGTTTCCTGCACCAACACAAGTGCGAAAAGTGGTTTTTCAACACTAACCCAAGTGCAAAAAGTGGTTTTTCAACACTATCACAAGTGCAAAAAGTGTTTTTTCAACACTAATACAAGTGCAAAAGTGGTTTCCTGCACCAACACAAGTGCGAAAAGTGGTTTTTCAACACTAACACAAGTGCGAAAAGTGGTTTTTCAACACTAACACAAGTGCGAAAAGTGGTTTTTCCACACTAATACAAGTGCAAAAGTGGTTTTTCAACACTAACACAAGTGCAAAAAGTGGTTTTTCAACACTATCACAAGTGCAAAAAGTGTTTTTTCCACACTAATACAAGTGCAAAAGTGGTTTCCTGCACCAACACAAGTGCGAAAAGTGGTTTTTCAACACTAACACAAGTGCGAAAAGTGGTTTTTCAACACTAACACAGGTGCGAAAAGTGTTTTTTCCACACTAATACAAGTGCAAAAGTGGTTTCCTGCACCAACACAAGTGCGAAAAGTGGTTTTTCAACACTAACACAAGTGCGAAAAGTGGTTTTTCAACACTATCACAAGTGCAAAAAGTGTTTTTTCCACACTAATACAAATGCAAACGTGGTTTCCTGCACCAACACAAGTGCAAAAAGTGGTTTTTAAACACTAACACAAGTGCGAAAAGTGGTTTTTCAACACTAACACAAGTGCGAAAAGTGTTTTTTCCACACTAATACAAGTGCAAAAGTGGTTTCCTGCACCAACACAAGTGCGAAAAGTGCTTTTTCAACACTAACACAAGTGCAAAAAGTGTTTTTTCCACACTAATACAAGTGCAAAAGTGGTTTCCTGCACCAACACAAGTGGGAAAAGTGGTTTTTCAACACTATCACAAGTGCAAAAAGTGTTTTTCCCACACTAATACAAGTGTAAAAGTGGTTTCCTGCACCAACACAAGTGCGAAAAGTGGTTTTTCAACACTAACACAAGTGCGAAAAGTGGTTTTTCAACACTAACACAAGTGCGAAAAGTGGGTTTTCCACACTAATACAAGTGCAAAAGTGGTTTTTCAACACTAACACAAGTGCAAAAAGTGGTTTTTCAACACTATCACAAGTGCAAAAAGTGTTTTTTCCACACTAATACAAGTGCAAAAGTGGTTTCCTGCACCAACACAAGTGCGAAAAGTGGTTTTTCAACACTAACACAAGTGCGAAAAGTGGTTTTTCAACACTAACACAGGTGCGAAAAGTGTTTTTTCCACACTAATACAAGTGCAAAAGTGGTTTCCTGCACCAACACAAGTGCGAAAAGTGGTTTTTCAACACTAACCCAAGTGCGAAAAGTGGTTTTTCAACACTATCACAAGTGCAAAAAGTGTTTTTTCCACACTAATACAAGTGCAAAAGTGGTTTCCTGCACCAACACAAGTGCGAAAAGTGGTTTTTCAACACTAACACAAGTGCGAAAAGTGGTTTTTCAACACTAACACAAGTGCAAAAAGTCGTTTTTCAACACTATCACAAGTGCAAAAAGTGTTTTTTCCACACTAATACAAGTGCAAAAGTGGTTTCCTGTACCAACACAAGTGCGAAAAGTGCTTTTTCAACACTAACACAAGTGCGAAAACTGGTTTTTCAACACTAACACAAGTGCAAAAAGTGTTTTTTCCACACTAATACAAGTGCAAAAGTGGTTTCCTGCACCAACACAAGTGCGAAAAGTGGTTTTTCCACACTATCGCAAGTGCAAAAAGTGTTTTTCCCACACTAATACAAGTGCAAAAGTGGTTTCCTGCACCAACACAAGTGCGAAAAGTGGTTTTTCAACACTAACACAAGTGCGAAAAGTGGTTTTTCAACACTAACACAAGTGCAAAAAGTGGTTTTTCAACACTATCACAAGTGCAAAAAGTGTTTTTTCCACACTAATACAAGTGCAAAAGTGGTTTCCTGCACCAACACAAGTGCGAAAAGTGGTTTTTCAACACTAACACAAGTGCGAAAAGTGGTTTTTCAACACTAACACGGGTGCGAAAAGTGTTTTTTCCAAACTAATACAAGTGCAAAAGTGGTTTCCTGCACCAACACAAGTGCGAAAAGTGGTTTTTCAACACTAATACAAGTGCAAAAGTGGTTTCCTGCACCAACACAAGTGCGAAAAGAGGTTTTTCAACACTAACACAAGTGCAAAAAGTGGTTTCCTGCACCAACACAAGTGCGAAAAGTGGTTTTTCAACACTAACACAAGTGCGAAAAGTGGTTTTTCAACACTAACACAAATGCGAAAAGTGGTTTTTCAACACTATCACAAGTGCAAAAAGTGTTTTTTCCACACTAATACAAGTGCAAAAGTGGTTTCCTGCACCAACACAAATGCGAAAAGTGGTTTTTCAACACTAACACAAGGGCGAAAAGTAGTTTTTCAACACTAACACAAGTGCAAAAAGTGGCTTTTCCACACTAATACAAGTGCAAAAGTGGTTTCCTGCACCAACACAAGTGCGAAAAGTGGTTTTTCAACACTATCACAAGTGCAAAAAGTGTTTTTTCCACACTAATACAAGTGCGAAAAGTGGTTTTTCCACACTAATACAAGTGCAAAAGTGGTTTCCTGCACCAACACAAGTGCGAAAAGTGGTTTTTCAACACTAACACAAGTGCGAAAAGTGGTTTTTCAACACTAATACAAGTGCAAAAGTGGTTTCCTGCACAAACACAGGTGCGAAAAGTGGTTTTTCAACACTAACACAAGTGCGAAAAGTGGTTTTTCAACACTAACACAAGTGCGAAAAGTGGTTTTCCAACACTATCACAAGTGCAAAAAGTGTTTTTTCCACACTAATACAAATGCAAAAGTGGTTTCCTGCACCAACACAAGTGCGAAAAGTGGTTTTTCAACACTAACACAAGTGCGAAAAGTGGTTTTTCAACACTAACACAAGTGCGAAAAGTGGTTTTTCAACACTAACACAAGTGCGAAAAGTGGTTTTTCAACACTAACACAAGTGCGAAAAGTGGTTTTTCAACACTAACACAAGTGCGAAAAGTGGTTTTTCAACACTAACACAAGTGCGAAAAGTGTTTTTTCCACACTAATACAAGTGCAAAAGTGGTTTCCTGCACCAACACAAGTGCGAAAAGTGCTTTTTCAACACTAACACAAGTGCGAAAAGTGGTTTTTCAACACTAACACAAGTGCAAAAAGTGTTTTTTCCACACTAATACAAGTGCAAAAGTGGTTTCCTGCACCAACACAAGTGCGAAAAGTGGTTTTTCCACACTATCGCAAGTGCAAAAAGTGTTTTTCCCACACTAATACAAGTGCAAAAGTGGTTTCCTGCACCAACACAAGTGCGAAAAGTGGTTTTTCAACACTAACACAAGTGCGAAAAGTGGTTTTTCAACACTAACCCAAGTGCGAAAAGTGGTTTTTCAACACTATCACAAGTGCAAAAAGTGTTTTTTCAACACTAATACAAGTGCAAAAGTGGTTTCCTGCACCAACACAAGTGCGAAAAGTGGTTTTTCAACACTAACACAAGTGCGAAAAGTGGTTTTTCAACACTAACACAAGTGCGAAAAGTGGGTTTTCCACACTAATACAAGTGCAAAAGTGGTTTTTCAACACTAACACAAGTGCAAAAAGTGGTTTTCAACACTATCACAAGTGCAAAAAGTGTTTTTTCCACACTAATACAAGTGCAAAAGTGGTTACCTGCACCAACACAAGTGCGAAAAGTGGTTTTTCAACACTAACACAAGTGCAAAAAGTGGTTTTTCAACACTAACACAGGTGCGAAAAGTGTTTTTTCCACACTAATACAAGTGCAAAAGTGGTTTCCTGCACCAACACAAGTGCGAAAAGTGGTTTTTCAACACTAACACAAGTGCGAAAAGTGGTTTTTCAACACTATCACAAGTGCAAAAAGTGTTTTTTCCACACTAATACAAGTGCAAAAGTGGTTTCCTG